>NW_026525668.1:1500000-1601678 GCF_943734725.1 Anopheles marshallii | reverse complement strand
CCAACACCCCAATGCACCTATATGGCCCTTTGGCCCCGACCACCCGGACACCCCTATACCTATAGGGCCCTATGGCCCCCAACACCCCATGCACCCTATAGGCCCTTTGGCCCCGAACCACCCGACACCCCTATACCTATAGGCCCTATGGCCCCCAACACACCCCATGCACCTATAGGCCCTTTGGCCCCAACCACCCGGACACCCCTATACCTATAGGGCCCTATGCCCCCAACAACCCCATCACCTATAGGCCCCTTTGGCCCCGACCACACCGGACACCCTATACCTATAGGCCCTATGGCCCCCAACACCCCATGCACCTATAGGCCCTTTGGCCCCGACCACCCGGACACCCCCTATACCTATAGGCCCTATGGCCCCCAACACCCCATGCACCTATAGGCCCTTTGGCCCCGACCACCCGGACACCCCTATACCTATAGGCCCTATGGCCCCCAACACCCCATGCACCTATAGGCCCTTTGGCCCCGACCACCCGGACAACCCTATACCTATAGGCCCTATGGCCCCCAACACCCCATGCACCTATAGGCCCTTGGCCCCGACCACCCGGACACCCCTATACCTATAGGCCCTATGGCCCCCAACACCCCATGCACCTATAGGCCCTTTGGCCCCGACCACCCGGACACCCCTATACCTATAGGCCCTATGGCCCCCAACACCCCATGCACCTATAGGCCCTTTGGCCCCGACCACCCGGACACCCCTATACCTATAGGCCCTATGGCCCCCAACACCCCATGCACCTATAGGCCCTTTGGCCCCGACCACCCGGACACCCCTATACCTATAGGCCCTATGGCCCCCCAACACCCCATGCACCTATAGGCCCTTTGGCCCCGACCACCCGGACACCCCTATACCTATAGGCCCTATGGCCCCCAACACCCCATGCACCTATAGGCCCTTTGGCCCCGACCACCCGGACACCCCTATACCTATAGGCCCTATGGCCCCCAACACCCCATGCACCTATAGGCCCTTTGGCCCCGACCACCCGGACACCCCTATACCTATAGGCCCTATGGCCCCCAACACCCCATGCACCTATAGGCCCTTTGGCCCCGACCACCCGGACACCCCTATACCTATAGGCCCTATGGCCCCCCAACACCCCATGCACCTATAGGCCCTTTGGCCCCGACCACCCGGACACCCCTATACCTATAGGCCCTATGGCCCCCAACACCCCATGCACCTATAGGCCCTTTGGCCCCGACCACCCGGACACCCCTATACCTATAGCCCTATGGCCCCCAACACCCCATGCACCTATAGGCCCTTTGGCCCCGACCACCCGGACACCCCTATACCTATAGGCCCTATGGCCCCCAACACCCCATGCACCTATAGGCCCTTTGGCCCCGACCACCGGACACCCCTATACCTATAGGCCCTATGGCCCCCAACACCCCATGCACCTATAGGCCCTTTGGCCCCGACCACCCGGACACCCCTATACCTATAGGCCCTATGGCCCCCAACACCCCCCATGCACCTATAGGCCCTTTGGCCCCGACCACCCGGACACCCCTATACCTATAGGCCCTATGGCCCCCAACACCCCATGCACCTATAGGCCCTTTGGCCCCGACCACCCGGACACCCCTATACCTATAGGCCCTATGGCCCCCAACACCCCCATGCACCTATAGGCCCTTTGGCCCCGACCACCCGGACACCCCTATACCTATAGGCCCTATGGCCCCCAACACCCCATGCACCTATAGGCCCTTTGGCCCCGACCACCCGGACACCCCTATACCTATAGGCCCTATGGCCCCCAACACCCCATGCACCTATAGGCCCTTTGGCCCCGACCACCCGGGACACCCCTATACCTATAGGCCCTATGGCCCCCAACACCCCATGCACCTATAGGCCCTTTGGCCCCGACCACCCGGACACCCCTATACCTATAGGCCCTATGGCCCCCAACACCCCATGCACCTATAGGCCCTTTGGCCCCGACCACCCGGACACCCCTATACCTATAGGCCCTATGGCCCCCAACACCCCATGCACCTATAGGCCCTTTGGCCCCGACCACCCGGACACCCCTATACCTATAGGCCCTATGGCCCCCAACACCCCATGCACCTATAGGCCCTTTGGCCCCGACCACCCGGACACCCCTATACCTATAGGCCCTATGGCCCCCAACACCCCATGCACCTATAGGCCCTTTGGCCCCGACCACCCGGACACCCCTATACCTATAGGCCCTATGGCCCCCAACACCCCATGCACCTATAGGCCCTTTGGCCCGACCACCCGGACACCCCTATACCTATAGGCCCTATGGCCCCCAACACCCCATGCACCTATAGGCCCTTTGGCCCCGACCACCCGGACACCCCTATACCTATAGGCCCTATGGCCCCCAACACCCCATGCACCTATAGGCCCTTTGGCCCCGACCACCCGGACACCCCTATACCTATAGGCCCTATGGCCCCCAACACCCCATGCACCTATAGGCCCTTTGGCCCCGACCACCCGGACACCCCTATACCTATAGGCCCTATGGCCCCCAACACCCCATGCACCTATAGGCCCTTTGGCCCCGACCACCCGGACACCCCTATACCTATAGGCCCTATGGCCCCCAACACCCCATGCACCTATAGGCCCTTTGGCCCCGACCACCCGGACACCCCTATACCTATAGGCCCTATGGCCCCCAACACCCCATGCACCTATAGGCCCTTTGGCCCCGACCACCCGGACACCCCTATACCTCTAGGCCCTATGGCCCCCAACACCCCATGCACCTATAGGCCCTTTGGCCCCGACCACCCGGACACCCCTATACCTATAGGCCCTATGGCCCCCAACACCCCATGCACCTATAGGCCCTTTGGCCCCGACCACCCGGACACCCCTATACCTATAGGCCCTATGGCCCCCAACACCCCATGCACCTATAGGCCCTTTGGCCCCGACCACCCGGACACCCCTATACCTATAGGCCCTATGGCCCCCAACACCCCATGCACCTATAGGCCCTTTGGCCCCGACCACCCGGACACCCCTATACCTATAGGCCCTATGGCCCCCAACACCCCATGCACCTATAGGCCCTTTGGCCCCGACCACCCGGACACCCCTATACCTATAGGCCCTATGGCCCCCAACACCCCATGCACCTATAGGCCCTTTGGCCCCGACCACCCGGACACCCCTATACCTATAGGCCCTATGGCCCCCCAACACCCCATGCACCTATAGGCCCTTTGGCCCCGACCACCCGGACACCCCTATACCTATAGGCCCTATGGCCCCCAACACCCCATGCACCTATAGGCCCTTTGGCCCCGACCACCCGGACACCCCTATACCTATAGGCCCTATGGCCCCCAACACCCCATGCACCTATAGGCCCTTTGGCCCCGACCACCCGGACACCCCTATACCTATAGGCCCTATGGCCCCCAACACCCCATGCACCTATAGGCCCTTTGGCCCCGACCACCCGGACACCCCTATACCTATAGGCCCTATGGCCCCCAACACCCCATGCACCTATAGGCCCTTTGGCCCCGACCACCCGGACACCCCTATACCTATAGGCCCTATGGCCCCCAACACCCCATGCACCTATAGGCCCTTTGGCCCCGACCACCCGGACACCCCTATACCTATAGGCCCTATGGCCCCCAACACCCCATGCACCTATAGGCCCTTTGGCCCCGACCACCCGGACACCCCTATACCTATAGGCCCTATGGCCCCCAACACCCCATGCACCTATAGGCCCTTTGGCCCCGACCACCCCGGACACCCCTATACCTATAGGCCCTATGGCCCCCAACACCCCATGCACCTATAGGCCCTTTGGCCCCGACCACCCGGACACCCCTATACCTATAGGCCCTATGGCCCCCAACACCCCATGCACCTATAGGCCCTTTGGCCCCGACCACCCGGACACCCCTATACCTATAGGCCCTATGGCCCCCAACACCCCATGCACCTATAGGCCCTTTGGCCCCGACCACCCGGACACCCCTATACCTATAGGCCCTATGGCCCCCAACACCCCATGCACCTATAGGCCCTTTGGCCCCGACCACCCGGACACCCCTATACCTATAGGCCCTATGGCCCCCAACACCCCATGCACCTATAGGCCCTTTGGCCCCGACCCACCCGGACACCCCTATACCTATAGGCCCTATGGCCCCCAACACCCCATGCACCTATAGGCCCTTTGGCCCCGACCACCCGGACACCCCTATACCTATAGGCCCTATGGCCCCCAACACCCCATGCACCTATAGGCCCTTTGGCCCCGACCACCCGGACACCCCTATACCTATAGGCCCTATGGCCCCCAACACCCCATGCACCTATAGGCCCTTTGGCCCCGACCACCCGGACACCCCTATACCTATAGGCCCTATGGCCCCCAACACCCCATGCACCTATAGGCCCTTTGGCCCCGACCACCCGGACACCCCCTATACCTATAGGCCCTATGGCCCCCAACACCCCATGCACCTATAGGCCCTTTGGCCCCGACCACCCGGACACCCCTATACCTATAGGCCCTATGGCCCCCAACACCCCATGCACCTATAGGCCCTATGGCCCCCGACCACCCGGACACCCCTATACCTATAGGCCCTATGGCCCCCAACACCCCATGCACCTATAGGCCCTTTGGCCCCGACCACCCGGACACCCCTATACCTATAGGCCCTATGGCCCCCAACACCCCATGCACCTATAGGCCCCTTTGGCCCCGACCACCCGGACACCCCTATACCTATAGGCCCTATGGCCCCCAACACCCCATGCACCTATAGGCCCTTTGGCCCCGACCACCCGGACACCCCTATACCTATAGGCCCTATGGCCCCCAACACCCCATGCACCTATAGGGCCCTTTGGCCCCGACCACCCGGACACCCCTATACCTATAGGCCCTATGGCCCCCAACACCCCATGCACCTATAGGCCCTTTGGCCCCGACCACCCGGACACCCCTATACCTATAGGCCCTATGGCCCCCAACACCCCATGCACCTATAGGCCCTTTGGCCCCGACCACCCGGACACCCCTATACCTATAGGCCCTATGGCCCCCAACACCCCATGCACCTATAGGCCCTTTGGCCCCGACCACCCGACACCCCTATACCTATAGGCCCTATGGCCCCCAACACCCCATGCACCTATAGGCCCTTTGGCCCCGACCACCCGGACACCCCTATACCTATAGGCCCTATGGCCCCCAACACCCCATGCACCTATAGGCCCTTTGGCCCCGACCACCCGGACACCCCTATACCTATAGGCCCTATGGCCCCCAACACCCCATGCACCTATAGGCCCTTTGGCCCCGACCACCCGGACACCCCTATACCTATAGGCCCTATGGCCCCCAACACCCCATGCACCTATAGGCCCTTTGGCCCCGACCACCCGGACACCCCTATACCTATAGGCCCTATGGCCCCCAACACCCCATGCACCTATAGGCCCTTTGGCCCCGACCACCCGGACACCCCTATACCTATAGGCCCTATGGCCCCCAACACCCCATGCACCTATAGGCCCTTTGGCCCCGACCACCCGGACACCCCTATACCTATAGGCCCTATGGCCCCCCAACACCCCATGCACCTATAGGCCCTTTGGCCCCGACCACCCGGACACCCCTATACCTATAGGCCCTATGGCCCCCAACACCCCATGCACCTATAGGCCCTTTGGCCCCGACCACCCGGACACCCCTATACCTATAGGCCCTATGGCCCCCAACACCCCATGCACCTATAGGCCCTTTGGCCCCGACCACCCGGACACCCCTATACCTATAGGCCCTATGGCCCCCAACACCCCATGCACCTATAGGCCCTTTGGCCCCGACCACCCGGACACCCCTATACCTATAGGCCCTATGGCCCCCAACACCCCATGCACCTATAGGCCCTTTGGCCCCGACCACCCGGACACCCCAATACCTATAGGCCCTATGGCCCCCAACACCCCATGCACCTATAGGCCCTTTGGCCCCGACCACCCGGACACCCCTATACCTATAGGCCCTATGGCCCCCAACACCCCATGCACCTATAGGCCCTTTGGCCCCGACCACCCGGACACCCCTATACCTATAGGCCCTATGGCCCCCAACACCCCATGCACCTATAGGCCCTTTGGCCCCGACCACCCGGACACCCCTATACCTATAGGCCCTATGGCCCCCAACACCCCATGCACCTATAGGCCCTTTGGCCCCGACCACCCGGACACCCCTATACCTATAGGCCCTATGGCCCCCAACACCCCATGCACCTATAGGCCCTTTGGCCCCGACCACCCGGACACCCCTATACCTATAGGCCCTATGGCCCCCAACACCCCATGCACCTATAGGCCCTTTGGCCCCGACCACCCGGACACCCCTATACCTATAGGCCCTATGGCCCCCAACACCCCATGCACCTATAGGCCCTTTGGCCCCGACCACCCGGACACCCCTATACCTATAGGCCCTATGGCCCCCAACACCCCATGCACCTATAGGCCCCTTTGGCCCCGACCACCCGGACACCCCTATACCTATAGGCCCTATGGCCCCCAACACCCCATGCACCTATAGGCCCTTTGGCCCCGACCACCCGGACACCCCTATACCTATAGGCCCTATGGCCCCCAACACCCCATGCACCTATAGGCCCTTTGGCCCCGACCACCCGGACACCCCCTATACCTATAGGCCCTATGGCCCCCAACACCCCATGCACCTATAGGCCCTTTGGCCCCGACCACCCGGACACCCCTATACCTATAGGCCCTATGGCCCCCAACACCCCATGCACCTATAGGCCCTTTGGCCCCGACCACCCGGACACCCCTATACCTATAGGCCCTATGGCCCCCAACACCCCATGCACCTATAGGCCCTTTGGCCCCGACCACCCGGACACCCCTATACCTATAGGCCCTATGGCCCCCAACACCCCATGCACCTATAGGCCCTTTGGCCCCGACCACCCGGACACCCCTATACCTATAGGCCCTATGGCCCCCAACACCCCATGCACCTATAGGCCCTTTGGCCCCGACCACCCGGACACCCCTATACCTATAGGCCCTATGGCCCCCAACACCCCATGCACCTATAGGCCCTTTGGCCCCGACCACCCGGACACCCCTATACCTATAGGCCCTATGGCCCCCAACACCCCATGCACCTATAGGCCCTTTGGCCCCGACCACCCGGACACCCCTATACCTATAGGCCCTATGGCCCCCAACACCCCATGCACCTATAGGCCCTTTGGCCCCGACCACCCGGACACCCCTATACCTATAGGCCCTATGGCCCCCAACACCCCATGCACCTATAGGCCCTTTGGCCCCGACCACCCGGACACCCCTATACCTATAGGCCCTATGGCCCCCAACACCCCATGCACCTATAGGCCCTTTGGCCCCGACCACCCGGACACCCCTATACCTATAGGCCCTATGGCCCCCAACACCCCATGCACCTATAGGCCCTTTGGCCCCGACCACCCGGACACCCCTATACCTATAGGCCCTATGGCCCCCAACACCCCATGCACCTATAGGCCCTTTGGCCCCGACCACCCGGACACCCCTATACCTATAGGCCCTATGGCCCCCAACACCCCATGCACCTATAGGCCCTTTGGCCCCGACCACCCGGACACCCCTATACCTATAGGCCCTATGGCCCCCAACACCCCATGCACCTATAGGCCCTTTGGCCCCGACCACCCGGACACCCCTATACCTATAGGCCCTATGGCCCCCAACACCCCATGCACCTATAGGCCCTTTGGCCCCGACCACCCGGACACCCCTATACCTATAGGCCCTATGGCCCCCAACACCCCATGCACCTATAGGCCCTTTGGCCCCGACCACCCGGACACCCCTATACCTATAGGCCCTATGGCCCCCAACACCCCATGCACCTATAGGCCCTTTGGCCCCGACCACCCGGACACCCCTATACCTATAGGCCCTATGGCCCCCAACACCCCATGCACCTATAGGCCCTTTGGCCCCGACCACCCGGACACCCCTATACCTATAGGCCCTATGGCCCCCAACACCCCATGCACCTATAGGCCCTTTGGCCCCGACCACCCGGACACCCCTATACCTATAGGCCCTATGGCCCCCAACACCCCATGCACCTATAGGCCCTTTGGCCCCGACCACCCGGACACCCCTATACCTATAGGCCCTATGGCCCCCAACACCCCATGCACCTATAGGCCCTTTGGCCCCGACCACCCGGACACCCCTATACCTATAGGCCCTATGGCCCCCAACACCCCATGCACCTATAGGCCCTTTGGCCCCGACCACCCGGACACCCCTATACCTATAGGCCCTATGGCCCCCAACACCCCATGCACCTATAGGCCCTTTGGCCCCGACCACCCGGACACCCCTATACCTATAGGCCCTATGGCCCCCAACACCCCATGCACCTATAGGCCCTTTGGCCCCGACCACCCGGACACCCCTATACCTATAGGCCCTATGGCCCCCAACACCCCATGCACCTATAGGCCCTTTGGCCCCGACCACCCGGACACCCCTATACCTATAGGCCCTATGGCCCCCAACACCCCATGCACCTATAGGCCCTTTGGCCCCGACCACCCGGACACCCCTATACCTATAGGCCCTATGGCCCCCAACACCCCATGCACCTATAGGCCCTTTGGCCCCGACCACCCGGACACCCCTATACCTATAGGCCCTATGGCCCCCAACACCCCATGCACCTATAGGCCCTTTGGCCCCGACCACCCGGACACCCCTATACCTATAGGCCCTATGGCCCCCAACACCCCATGCACCTATAGGCCCTTTGGCCCCGACCACCCGGACACCCCTATACCTATAGGCCCTATGGCCCCCAACACCCCATGCACCTATAGGCCCTTTGGCCCCGACCACCCGGACACCCCTATACCTATAGGCCCTATGGCCCCCAACACCCCATGCACCTATAGGCCCTTTGGCCCCGACCACCCGGACACCCCTATACCTATAGGCCCTATGGCCCCCAACACCCCATGCACCTATAGGCCCTTTGGCCCCGACCACCCGGACACCCCTATACCTATAGGCCCTATGGCCCCCAACACCCCATGCACCTATAGGCCCTTTGGCCCCGACCACCCGGACACCCCTATACCTATAGGCCCTATGGCCCCCAACACCCCATGCACCTATAGGCCCTTTGGCCCCGACCACCCGGACACCCCTATACCTATAGGCCCTATGGCCCCCAACACCCCATGCACCTATAGGCCCTTTGGCCCCGACCACCCGGACACCCCTATACCTATAGGCCCTATGGCCCCCAACACCCCATGCACCTATAGGCCCTTTGGCCCCGACCACCCGGACACCCCTATACCTATAGGCCCTATGGCCCCCAACACCCCATGCACCTATAGGCCCTTTGGCCCCGACCACCCGGACACCCCTATACCTATAGGCCCTATGGCCCCCAACACCCCATGCACCTATAGGCCCTTTGGCCCCGACCACCCGGACACCCCTATACCTATAGGCCCTATGGCCCCCAACACCCCATGCACCTATAGGCCCTTTGGCCCCGACCACCCGGACACCCCTATACCTATAGGCCCTATGGCCCCCAACACCCCATGCACCTATAGGCCCTTTGGCCCCGACCACCCGGACACCCCTATACCTATAGGCCCTATGGCCCCCAACACCCCATGCACCTATAGGCCCTTTGGCCCCGACCACCCGGACACCCCTATACCTATAGGCCCTATGGCCCCCAACACCCCATGCACCTATAGGCCCTTTGGCCCCGACCACCCGGACACCCCTATACCTATAGGCCCTATGGCCCCCAACACCCCATGCACCTATAGGCCCTTTGGCCCCGACCACCCGGACACCCCTATACCTATAGGCCCTATGGCCCCCAACACCCCATGCACCTATAGGCCCTTTGGCCCCGACCACCCGGACACCCCTATACCTATAGGCCCTATGGCCCCCAACACCCCATGCACCTATAGGCCCTTTGGCCCCGACCACCCGGACACCCCTATACCTATAGGCCCTATGGCCCCCAACACCCCATGCACCTATAGGCCCTTTGGCCCCGACCACCCGGACACCCCTATACCTATAGGCCCTATGGCCCCCAACACCCCATGCACCTATAGGCCCTTTGGCCCCGACCACCCGGACACCCCTATACCTATAGGCCCTATGGCCCCCAACACCCCATGCACCTATAGGCCCTTTGGCCCCGACCACCCGGACACCCCTATACCTATAGGCCCTATGGCCCCCAACACCCCATGCACCTATAGGCCCTTTGGCCCCGACCACCCGGACACCCCTATACCTATAGGCCCTATGGCCCCCAACACCCCATGCACCTATAGGCCCTTTGGCCCCGACCACCCGGACACCCCTATACCTATAGGCCCTATGGCCCCCAACACCCCATGCACCTATAGGCCCTTTGGCCCCGACCACCCGGACACCCCTATACCTATAGGCCCTTTGGCCCCCAACACCCCATGCACCTATAGGCCCTTTGGCCCCGACCACCCGGACACCCCTATACCTATAGGCCCTATGGCCCCCAACACCCCATGCACCTATAGGCCCTTTGGCCCCGACCACCCGGACACCCCTATACCTATAGGCCCTATGGCCCCCAACACCCCATGCACCTATAGGCCCTTTGGCCCCGACCACCCGGACACCCCTATACCTATAGGCCCTATGGCCCCCAACACCCCATGCACCTATAGGCCCTTTGGCCCCGACCACCCGGACACCCCTATACCTATAGGCCCTATGGCCCCCAACACCCCATGCACCTATAGGCCCTTTGGCCCCGACCACCCGGACACCCCTATACCTATAGGCCCTATGGCCCCCAACACCCCATGCACCTATAGGCCCTTTGGCCCCGACCACCCGGACACCCCTATACCTATAGGCCCTATGGCCCCCAACACCCCATGCACCTATAGGCCCTTTGGCCCCGACCACCCGGACACCCCTATACCTATAGGCCCTATGGCCCCCAACACCCCTATACCTATAGGCCCTATGGCCCCCAACACCCCATGCACCTATAGGCCCTTTGGCCCCGACCACCCGGACACCCCTATACCTATAGGCCCTATGGCCCCCAACACCCCATGCACCTATAGGCCCTTTGGCCCCGACCACCCGGACACCCCATGCACCTATAGGCCCTTTGGCCCCGACCACCCGGACACCCCTATACCTATAGGCCCTATGGCCCCCAACACCCCATGCACCTATAGGCCCTTTGGCCCCGACCACCCGGACACCCCTATACCTATAGGCCCTATGGCCCCCAACACCCCATGCACCTATAGGCCCTTTGGCCCCGACCACCCGGACACCCCTATACCTATAGGCCCTATGGCCCCCAACACCCCATGCACCTATAGGCCCTTTGGCCCCGACCACCCGGACACCCCTATACCTATAGGCCCTATGGCCCCCAACACCCCATGCACCTATAGGCCCTTTGGCCCCGACCACCCGGACACCCCTATACCTATAGGCCCTATGGCCCCCAACACCCCATGCACCTATAGGCCCTTTGGCCCCGACCACCCGGACACCCCTATACCTATAGGCCCTATGGCCCCCAACACCCCATGCACCTATAGGCCCTTTGGCCCCGACCACCCGGACACCCCTATACCTATAGGCCCTATGGCCCCCAACACCCCATGCACCTATAGGCCCTTTGGCCCCGACCACCCGGACACCCCTATACCTATAGGCCCTATGGCCCCCAACACCCCATGCACCTATAGGCCCTTTGGCCCCGACCACCCGGACACCCCTATACCTATAGGCCCTATGGCCCCCAACACCCCATGCACCTATAGGCCCTTTGGCCCCGACCACCCGGACACCCCTATACCTATAGGCCCTATGGCCCCCAACACCCCATGCACCTATAGGCCCTTTGGCCCCGACCACCCGGACACCCCTATACCTATAGGCCCTATGGCCCCCAACACCCCATGCACCTATAGGCCCTTTGGCCCCGACCACCCGGACACCCCTATACCTATAGGCCCTATGGCCCCCAACACCCCATGCACCTATAGGCCCTTTGGCCCCGACCACCCGGACACCCCTATACCTATAGGCCCTATGGCCCCCAACACCCCATGCACCTATAGGCCCTTTGGCCCCGACCACCCGGACACCCCTATACCTATAGGCCCTATGGCCCCCAACACCCCATGCACCTATAGGCCCTTTGGCCCCGACCACCCGGACACCCCTATACCTATAGGCCCTATGGCCCCCAACACCCCATGCACCTATAGGCCCTTTGGCCCCGACCACCCGGACACCCCTATACCTATAGGCCCTATGGCCCCCAACACCCCATGCACCTATAGGCCCTTTGGCCCCGACCACCCGGACACCCCTATACCTATAGGCCCTATGGCCCCCAACACCCCATGCACCTATAGGCCCTTTGGCCCCGACCACCCGGACACCCCTATACCTATAGGCCCTATGGCCCCCAACACCCCATGCACCTATAGGCCCTTTGGCCCCGACCACCCGGACACCCCTATACCTATAGGCCCTATGGCCCCCAACACCCCATGCACCTATAGGCCCTTTGGCCCCGACCACCCGGACACCCCTATACCTATAGGCCCTATGGCCCCCAACACCCCATGCACCTATAGGCCCTTTGGCCCCGACCACCCGGACACCCCTATACCTATAGGCCCTATGGCCCCCAACACCCCATGCACCTATAGGCCCTTTGGCCCCGACCACCCGGACACCCCTATACCTATAGGCCCTATGGCCCCCAACACCCCATGCACCTATAGGCCCTTTGGCCCCGACCACCCGGACACCCCTATACCTATAGGCCCTATGGCCCCCAACACCCCATGCACCTATAGGCCCTTTGGCCCCGACCACCCGGACACCCCTATACCTATAGGCCCTATGGCCCCCAACACCCCATGCACCTATAGGCCCTTTGGCCCCGACCACCCGGACACCCCTATACCTATAGGCCCTATGGCCCCCAACACCCCATGCACCTATAGGCCCTTTGGCCCCGACCACCCGGACACCCCTATACCTATAGGCCCTATGGCCCCCAACACCCCATGCACCTATAGGCCCTTTGGCCCCGACCACCCGGACACCCCTATACCTATAGGCCCTATGGCCCCCAACACCCCATGCACCTATAGGCCCTTTGGCCCCGACCACCCGGACACCCCTATACCTATAGGCCCTATGGCCCCCAACACCCCATGCACCTATAGGCCCTTTGGCCCCGACCACCCGGACACCCCTATACCTATAGGCCCTATGGCCCCCAACACCCCATGCACCTATAGGCCCTTTGGCCCCGACCACCCGGACACCCCTATACCTATAGGCCCTATGGCCCCCAACACCCCATGCACCTATAGGCCCTTTGGCCCCGACCACCCGGACACCCCTATACCTATAGGCCCTATGGCCCCCAACACCCCATGCACCTATAGGCCCTTTGGCCCCGACCACCCGGACACCCCTATACCTATAGGCCCTATGGCCCCCAACACCCCATGCACCTATAGGCCCTTTGGCCCCGACCACCCGGACACCCCTATACCTATAGGCCCTATGGCCCCCAACACCCCATGCACCTATAGGCCCTTTGGCCCCGACCACCCGGACACCCCTATACCTATAGGCCCTATGGCCCCCAACACCCCATGCACCTATAGGCCCTTTGGCCCCGACCACCCGGACACCCCTATACCTATAGGCCCTATGGCCCCCAACACCCCATGCACCTATAGGCCCTTTGGCCCCGACCACCCGGACACCCCTATACCTATAGGCCCTATGGCCCCCAACACCCCATGCACCTATAGGCCCTTTGGCCCCGACCACCCGGACACCCCTATACCTATAGGCCCTATGGCCCCCAACACCCCATGCACCTATAGGCCCTTTGGCCCCGACCACCCGGACACCCCTATACCTATAGGCCCTATGGCCCCCAACACCCCATGCACCTATAGGCCCTTTGGCCCCGACCACCCGGACACCCCTATACCTATAGGCCCTATGGCCCCCAACACCCCATGCACCTATAGGCCCTTTGGCCCCGACCACCCGGACACCCCTATACCTATAGGCCCTATGGCCCCCAACACCCCATGCACCTATAGGCCCTTTGGCCCCGACCACCCGGACACCCCTATACCTATAGGCCCTATGGCCCCCAACACCCCATGCACCTATAGGCCCTTTGGCCCCGACCACCCGGACACCCCTATACCTATAGGCCCTATGGCCCCCAACACCCCATGCACCTATAGGCCCTTTGGCCCCGACCACCCGGACACCCCTATACCTATAGGCCCTATGGCCCCCAACACCCCATGCACCTATAGGCCCTTTGGCCCCGACCACCCGGACACCCCTATACCTATAGGCCCTATGGCCCCCAACACCCCATGCACCTATAGGCCCTTTGGCCCCGACCACCCGGACACCCCTATACCTATAGGCCCTATGGCCCCCAACACCCCATGCACCTATAGGCCCTTTGGCCCCGACCACCCGGACACCCCTATACCTATAGGCCCTATGGCCCCCAACACCCCATGCACCTATAGGCCCTTTGGCCCCGACCACCCGGACACCCCTATACCTATAGGCCCTATGGCCCCCAACACCCCATGCACCTATAGGCCCTTTGGCCCCGACCACCCGGACACCCCTATACCTATAGGCCCTATGGCCCCCAACACCCCATGCACCTATAGGCCCTTTGGCCCCGACCACCCGGACACCCCTATACCTATAGGCCCTATGGCCCCCAACACCCCATGCACCTATAGGCCCTTTGGCCCCGACCACCCGGACACCCCTATACCTATAGGCCCTATGGCCCCCAACACCCCATGCACCTATAGGCCCTTTGGCCCCGACCACCCGGACACCCCTATACCTATAGGCCCTATGGCCCCCAACACCCCATGCACCTATACCTACTACCACCACTTAGTACCGCCCACTTCCTACCGCCCACTTCCGACCCCATGCACCTATACCTACTACCACCACTTAGTACCGCCCACTTCCTACCGACCACTTCCTACCGCCCACTTCCTACCGACCTACTACTACCACTTAGTACCGCCCACTTCCTACCGACCTACTACCTACTACCTTATACCTACTACCACCACTTAGTACCGCCCACTTCCTACCGACCACTTCCTACCGACCACTTCTTACCTACACTATTACCTAGCCACCACCCGCCCACGCATTACCTACCACCCGCCCATTACCTACCACCAACCACCTCCTACCGCCCACCACCTGCTTTCTACCTACCAGCCACCCACCCACCCACAATTTACCAGCCACCCACCCACCTGCTTTCTACCTATCACTAACCCACAACCTACCAGCCACCCACCCAACACCTCTTACCCGCCTACCTACTCCATCACCTAAAAACCACCCACCTCCTATTACCTACCACCCACCACCTGCTTTCTACCTACTACTCACCCACAACCTACCAGCCACCCACCCACCTGCTTTCTACCTACCACTCACCCATTACCAACCACCCACCCAACAGCTCTTACCTGCTACCCACTACCACCTCCTAACAGCCACCCATTTCCTACCTATCACTCACTACCAGCTGCATGTCATCCACCGCCCATCCAACACCTCGCACTAGCTAGCTCACACTGATCCCACAGCACATCGGTTTAGCTTAACTACATTTTGTGATCCCCTCGGGTAAAAATCGGTTGAGCTTAAGTACATTTTTTGATCCCCTAGGGTAAAAATTGGCTCAATTTTCCCGTGGGGATCTCAAAATCTACCTAAGCACAAGTTGAGCTTAAGTACATTTTTTGATCCCCTCGGGTAAAAATTGGATCAATTTTCCCGTGGGGATCTCAAAATGTACTTAAGCAAAACGCAAACTGCTGTGGGATCAGTGTGAGCTAGCTAGTGAGAGGTGGTGGATGGCAGGTAGGTGGTAGTTGGAGGATGGGAGGAGGTGTTGGGTGGGTGGTATGAAGTGGGTGGGTGGTGGTTTTGGTGGTGGTGTAGGTAGGAAGTGGGCGGTAGGCGGGTGTAGGTAGGAAGTGGGCGTGGGGTTGGTGGGTGGGTTTTGTTGGGCGGGTGGTGGTGTAGGTAGGAAGTGGGCGGTAGGTGGTATGGGTGGGCGGGTGGTGGTGTAGTTAGGAAGTGGGCGGTAGGAGGTGATGGGTGGGTGGTAGGTAGTGGGTGGGTGGTAGGAGGTGCATGGTGGTAGGTAGTGGGCGGTAGGAGGTGGTAGGTAGTGGGTGGGTGGGTGGTTGTAGGTAGGAAGTGGGCGGTAGGAGGTGATGAGTGGGTGGTAGGAGGTGCTGGGTGGTAGGTAGTGGGTGGGTGGGTGGTAGGAGGTGCTGGGTGGTAGGTAGTGGGCGGTAGGAGGTGGTAGGTAGTGGGTGGGTGGGTGGTAGGGTGGGTGGGTGTAGGTAGGAAGTGGGCGGTAGTAGGTGATGGGTGGGGGGTAGGAGGTATGGGTGGGCGGGTGGTGGTGTAGGTAGGAAGTGGGCGGTAGGAGGTGATGGGTGAGTGGTAGGTAGGTAGTGGGTGGGTGGGTGGTAGGGTGGGTGGGTGTAGGTAGGAAGTGGGCGGTAGTAGGTGATGGGTGGGGGGTAGGAGGTATGGGTGGGCGGGTGGTGGTGTAGGTAGGAAGTGGGCGGTAGGAGGTGATGGGTGGGTGGTAGGAGGTGCTGGGTGGTAGGTAGTGGTTGGGCGGGTGGTAGTGTAGGTAGGAAGTGGGCGTGGGGTGGGTGGGTGGGTTTGTTGGGTGGGTGGTGGTTTGTGGTGGTGGTGTCGGTAGGAAGTGGGCGGGTGGTGGTGTAGGTAGAAAGTGGGCGGTAGGAGGTGATGGGTGGGTGGTAGGTGGTGCTGGGTGGTAGGTAGTGGGTAAGCGGGTGGTAGGTAATGGGTGGGCGAGTGTTAGTGTAGGTAGGAAGTGGGTGGTAGGAGGTGTTGGGTGGTAGGTAATGGTTGGGCGGGTGGTAGTTAGGTGGTAGTGTAGGTAGGAAGTGGGTGGTAGGTGGAGGTTGGTGTTAGGTAATAGGCGGGTGGTAGGTAATGGGTGGGCGGGTGGTAGGAGGTGCTAGGTGGTAGGTGATGGGTGGGCGGGTGGTAGGAGGTGCTGGGTGGTAGGTAATGGATGGGGGGGGGGGGGCGGTGGTTAGGTGGTAGTGTAGATTGGAAGTGGGCGGTAGGAGGCGGGTGGTAGGAGGTAATGGGCGTGGTAGTTGCGGGAAGGAAGTGGGCGGTAGGAGGTGGTAGGTGTTAGGTAATGGGCGGGTGGTAGGAGGTGCTGGGTGGTAAGTAATGGGTGGGCGGGTGGCGGTTAGGAGGTAGTGTAGGTAGGAAGTGGGTGGGTGGTAGGAGGTGCTGGGTGGTAGGTAATGGGTGGGCGGGTGGTAGTGTAGGTAGGAAGTGGGCGGTAGGAGGTGTTGGGTGGTAGGTAATGGGTGGGCGGGTGGTAGGAGGTGCTGGGTGGTAGGTAAAGGGTGGGCGGGTGGTGGTTAGTTGGTAGTGTAGGTAGGAAGTGGGCGGTAGGTAGGAGGTAGGGTGGGTGGTAGGTAATGGGAAGTGGGCGGTAGGAGGTGGTTGGTGTTAGGCAATGGGTGGGTGGTAGGAGGTGTTGGGTGGTTGGTGAAGGGTGGGCGGCTGGTAGGAGGTGTTGGGTAGTAGGTAAAGGGTGGGCGGGTGGTAGGAGGTGTTGGGTGGTAGGTAAAGGGTGGGCGGGTGATGGTTAGTTGGTAGGGTAGGTAGGAAGTGGGTGGGTGGAGGTGTTGGGTTGTAGGTAATGGGTGGGTGGTAGGTTGTGGGTGGGTGGCTGACAGGGGGTGGTGAGTAGCCGGTAGGTGGTGTTGGGTGGGTGGTAAGTAATGGGTGACTGGTAGGTTGTGGGTGGGTGGGTGGTTGGGGGTGGTGAGCAGCCGGTAAGTGGTTTTGGGTGGGTGGTAGGTAATGGGTGACTGGTAGGTTGTGGGTGGGTGGCTGATAGGGGGTGGTGGGTGGTAGGAGGTAAGGTGGGTGGTAAGTAATGGGTGACTGGTTGGTTGTGGGTGGGTGGCTGATAGGGGGTGGTAAGTGGTAGGTAGGGTGGGTGGTAGGTAATGGGTGACTGGTAGGTTGTGGGTGGGTGGCTTATAGGGGGTGGTGGGTGGTAGGTAGGAGGTAGGGTGGGTGGTAAGTAATGGGTGACTGGTAGGTTGTGGGTGGGCGGATGATAGGGGGTGGTGGGTGGTAGGTGGTGTTGGGTGGGTGATAAGTAATGGGTGACTGGTAGGTTGTGGGTGGGTGGTAGGTGGTGTTGGGTGGGTGATAAGTAATGGGTGATTGGTAGGTTGTGGGTGGGTGGCTGATAGGGGATGGTGGGTGGTAGGTAATGGGTGACTGGTAGGTTATGGGTGGGCGGCTGATAGGGGGTGGTAGGTAGGAGGTAGGTGGTGTTGGGTAGGTGGTAAATAATGGGTGACTGGTAGGTAGGGTGGCTGATAGGGGGTAGTGGGTGGTAGGTAGGAGGTAGGGTGGGTGGTAGGTAATGGGTGGCTGATAGGGGGTAGTGGGTGGTAGGTAGGAGGAAGGGTGGCTGGTAGGTAATGGGTGGGTGGCTAAAAGAGGGTGGAGGGTGAATGCGTCACTACCCAACCACCATTACACAAATAATTATCTTTACTTTGACGACCGTGGAGTAGTGCCAAAATCACGACAGCGTCAGATGTTAGAAAAATTGCATGAAAACCATGACGGTGTCATAAGAATGAACCTGATCGATAGATCTTATTTTTGGTGGAAGGGATTTGATAAAGACGTAATTGAGTGGGTTAAGGCGTGTTCTACTTGTCAAAAACCACAAAATATTCCGAAAGGAATAGTTACGTCTACTTGGCCTTCAGCCAGTCATGCTTTTCAGCGTCTTCATTAAGATTTGTTTCATTTTGCAGATTATACTTTTTTGATAATTGTTGACGCTTATTCCAAATTTATAGATATCAAGAAAGATGTCTTCTAAAAAAAACGTGTACTGAGAGTGTGTTAGAAAAGTTAGAAGACATTTATTCTTATTTTGGTCTACCTACGGAAGTGTGTTCGGATTACGGTCCACCGTTCAATTCGTCGGGATAAGAAATTTATAATTTTTTTGGTCTACCTACGGAAGTTTGTTCGGATAACGGTCCACCGTTCAATTCGTCGGGATTTCTCGAAGGATGCAAGGCAAATAATATTGTAATACAAGTAATCTCAAAGTGTTGAGCTAGAAGAAATGTATAATTATTTTGGTCTACCTACGGAAGTTTGTTCGGATAACGGTCCACCGTTCAATTCGTCGGGGTTTATCGAAGGATGCAAGGCAAATAATATCAAAGTGTTGAAATCACCGCCATATCATCCGCAGTCGAATGGATTAGCGGAGAGGGGAGTTCAGACGATCAAAAAAATGTCGAAGAAGAATTTGATTGATGAGCGATTGAGACCAATACCATTAAAGCGCAAGTCAAATCGAATTTTATTTAATTATCGTAACACTCCATCTACTTCTACAAGTAAAACATCATCGTCTTTAATCTTTTGTTACGTACCACGAACACTATTAAACACGAGCAATCCCGTTAAACTATCCATCCAGAACGATGAAAAACACGTAGACAAACCAACAAAATCTTTTCCAGTATCTGAACAAGTATGTTCCGTGTCTTATGAGAAAGGAGATAAAGTTTTGTCATCACGGAATCATCACGATGAATATGTTAAATGGATTCCTGCGTTAGTATTAGAAAAAAATAAGTTCCAATCGATGTTTAATAAATGTGCACGGTAATGTTAGAATGGTTCGTACTAATCAGTTTCGGACATCTGACCTATCGGAAGAATTCCATCCGTCAGTACCCACGGTCAGTACGCCAGTAGGGAAAGATAAAACAACTGTAAACGTGACAGACAAACAAACGGTTAGTTCGAAAAGAAGATAAAGTGAATCTACATCTCCTAAACTAAGAATATCTAAAAAAAATACACAATAGGGACAGAAAAAACTAACTGGTTATTTCGTTGCTTGTTAATGCAATACATATTGTTTTGTTAGGTTATCTAAAATCTCATTTAAAACTGGGAGAAGTATAATGTATTGTAACACAAGCACGCATACCAATCTTAATAAGATATATTGAAGTCACTAACACCACCATACCTTGTACTGTAAAAGGTGCTCCAGCATCTGCACGAGATCATTCTCGATCGTGAAATAATAAAGGTGACATCCCTAGAACATCACACACTCTACACGAAATATTGCACCGTTATAAACACAAGATGCATTGATTTTTTTTTTCTTCGATTCTGCATGCTGCATTAAAGCCCACACCAAAGAATGCGCTGCATGCTTAGAGTACAAAAAAAAACAACACGCACTCGAAAAAAAAGCACCACAATGAATGCACAAATCTGTATTCAAAACAAGGTTGATTGTGGGGAGTTTGATCCATAACTAGAAGATTCACCTCACTGATGTCTGCCAATTTTGCGGACCCAGCATCTATTCCGACTTGACCACCTTCGGAAACAATGATCCGCCATTTTTTTGTGACCCTCCTAACCTTCGCTGATATCAAAATGAGAATAATAAATTCATCATTTGCTCGAGATATTAATATTTTATTGTTTCAGTTACTACTGTGTTGGTTAGCAAATGGTTATGGTGCCTGATAAGTAACTACAGAAATACGGACCAACAGTGCTTCACCAAAAACAAGCTGTTAAGAACAAATATTTTATAAACATAACAGTATGTTCCTATAAACCTAAGTTTGTCTAAGTTGAAAAGCAATTATATAGGCCTAGATTTAGAGTCCATAGGCAATTACAAGGGCTGAATTTTTGCTCACCGAATGTCTCAGACCGTAGAAAGCCATTTTGTAATCAACATGATTTACGGAGCTAGTTGTAAAGCCAAAAAGTAGCATTTATTAATGTAACTATGGACTACAACTAAACGGCGAAGCTGATCGATGCGATATAAAACAATCATATTGACGTAACGAGATTAATAAAAATTTTCATTTTAAATCCCCAAGAGTAAAGACTATTGTGTTCGTTAGTGAACTTTGTTTGAGTGAACACAATTTTGTAATAATTATAATTGTAAGTAATAACAACACATACCTGAGAGTTCCCATCATTCATTCTTCTGGAGAAATGAATGGTTTGTGGCTCCAGTTCGTCATCTGATTCCATTCTACAAAAAAAAAACAAAAAGAAAAATAAAAAAAATCGTTTTAAATTGCAACTTACTAGCCGGGAAGGTTTGCGGAAAGGTTAAGGTATTAGAATGCTAGGGTTGGTAGAAACAAAGTAGAGAGACACTCGACTAACGAAAACTCACTTTTAAGAGCTTAAAGCTGAATTAAATGAAAAAAAATCCTTCTGTGCTAGGCTCAGCGTAACGGACCATCCGCCACTAGCGCTACTAAGTGGAATGTCTCAGCCGAATGGTTTTTGTTGCCTCCCATCCGGTGGGTCACGCCGAATACGTCACGTGAATAATGTGTGCAACTTAGCGAACATAAAATTTCCTGCAGGAACATGTAATATATCCTTCGATGTTGAATAAATGAGAAGGATAACTGGTAGGTCAATAACATTCATACTTCAATTCTTAGGTAAACTTCTTCCGGCCAACTGGATGCAACACTATCATCAACAGTGCAACGACAGGCGGTGCCTCATGTTGAGTGTTTACGGCAAGAATGCGTCACTATCCAACCACCATCACACAAACCGGACGTTGCGTACCAGACGAACGGATCTGTCCCCGATCCACCAACGATCGATGTGTGCTCACCGGACTATAATTGCCCATTTTGTAACATAAAACACACTACTGCGATTGCAGCAGAATGCTTGCAACAGTCTACAGTCTTGCCGGCATCAGTAGACCGGCTTCTACAGCATTGCCAGCGCAGACCGGACGCAGCTAGGAAAGCAATCGTTTCATGCGTAATTTTGGATACGAAATGCACTTGCTATTTGGGTTATAATAGCATAAATTATCATTTTTATACACTCACCTTACTTTCACTCACATTTGCAATTCAGTGCGAGATAGAAAGGATTCGAACGTGTACCGTGTTCGTTCGCCAACATTGTCGTTAGCTTACTAACCCATAAGCCACGGGGCCACGAGCGATGAGGATTCCCTCAAAACTCTAAACATTGAGTGACTTGAGTTTTGAGGGAAACCTGGCTCATCTACAAAAGTCTCAAAAATTTTTGAGACTTTTTTGACAGATTCGGCCAGTCAGCAGCTCAAAATGTAAACAAAACCTGTTGTATCTGCCGATGGTATGGCGAAAGAATAATGGTTTATTTTTTATACAAGTACACTTTTTGCGTACTATTATGAATGTACCTACATTCTGAAAGTGTTTTATGCGTAATTATGATTGTACAAGCACAATGTTTTGGCGTACGGTATGATGTTTTTATGTGTCCGCAACGTACCTTTTGGAACACTGTGTGACAAAAGTTGTCAACATGTTTTATAATTGAATTGATACTTTTCAACTGCAATATGAGTGATCGATTAATCTCCTGTAATTAAGAAAATGATGATTTAGTTTTTAATCAAAAAACCACAATTTTTTTGACCATATTTTCCATAAAATTGAAACAAAAATATAGTAGAAACAAGAAATAAAAATACATGAAAAACATTTTACTCGTCACACACTGTATGTTGTCAACGTCAAATCCAGTAAGGCGTCACTGAACTGAAATTGAGGAAAACCTCAAGAGGCAACGGAGACTTTGGTTTTGAGTGACTTTTTGAGGTAAATGAGTGACTGAGGAGGTTTGAGACGCAGTCTCAACGCTCGTGGCCCCGTAGCTATACAAAGACCTTCCGTCTTTACACAGCGTTGGTCCCCCACGCCTACGACCCACGTTGATTCTCCACGACTTTCTTGTTTCCTCAGCCCCTTCGCTCGTGACTGGTATTTCATTTTTCCACCACAGTAAGCACGATTTGCGAGAGAGGCATTATTCCGAAACCAATTTTTTATGTTTTGGGCCCCTTTTCTCAACGAACACTCTTCACGCGATAATGCACCCTTATAAACATTAAATGCATTGATTTTTTTTTGGACTCTGCTTGCTGCATTTAAGCACTAAACCAAAGAATGAGCTGCATGCTTAGAGTACAAAAAAACAACACGCACTCGAAAAAAAAGCACCAGAATTAATGCACGAATCGGTATTCAAAACAAGGTTGATTATGGGGAGTTTGATCCATAACTAGAAGATTCACCTCACTGATGTCTGCCAATTTTGCGGACCCAGCATCTATTCCGACTTGACCACCTTCGGAAACAATGATCCGCCATTGTTTTGTGACCCTCTTAACCTTCGCTGATATCAAAATGAGAATAATAAATTCATCATTTGCTCGAGATATTAATATTTTATTGTTTCAGTTACTACTGTGTTGGTTACCAAATGGTTATGGTGCCTGATAAGTAACTACAGAAATACGGACCAACAGTGCTTCACCAAAAACAAGCTGTTAAGAACAAATAGTTTATAAACAGAACAGTATGTTCCTATAAACCTAAGTTTGTCTAAGTTGAAAAGCAATTATATAGGCCTGGATTTAGAGTCCATAGGCAATTACATAGGGCTGAGTTTTTGCTCACCGAATGTCTCAGACCGAAGAAAGCCATTTTGTAATCAACATGATTTACGAAGCTAGTTGTTAAGCCAAAAAATAGCATTTATTAATGTAACTATGGACTACAACTAAACGGCGAAGCTGATCGATGCGATATAAAAAAATCATATTGACGTAACGAGATTAATAAAATTTCTCATTTTAAATCCCCAAGAGTAAAGACTATTGTGTTCGTTAGTGAACTTTGTTTGAGTGAACACAAATTTGTAATAATTATAATTGTAAGTAATAACAACACATACCTGAGAGTTCCCATCATTCATTCTTCTGGAGAAATGAATGGTTTGTGGCTCCAGTTCGTCATCTGATTCCATTCTATAAAAAAAAAAACAAAAAGAAAATAAGAAAAATTATTTTAATTGCAGCTTACTACTGAACATAACAATTTAGGTGGTGAAATCGGTGACTGGAAGGCATATTTTTAAGAGCGATGTAACGCGGATTGATCATTTGCAACATTTCAACGTGTCTCGTAGCAGCAAGCAACATGACGCAATAACAATTGCCAAGAAGTATACTGTTTCAATGAAATGCATCGAATAAAATCTGCTTGTTGCTTACATCTAAGAAAGGCAGTGTGCTAAAGAAGTACTTCTATTGTTATAAAGACGACCTCTAACGATTAACAATGCCATGTGCCATAGCTTTATCGCGTTGATTTAGGCCATATGAGCTATATAGTTGAAATAATATCATACTGGTAAACGGAAACCACGCAGGAAATGTTGCTGAAGGATGCCGGGAAGGTTTGCGGAAAGGTTAAGGTATTAGAATGCTAGGATTGGTAGAAACAAAGTAGAGAGACACTCGACTAACGAAAACTCACTTTTAAGAGCTTAAAGCTGAATTAAATGAAAAAAAAATCCTTCTGTGCTAGGCCCAGCGTAACGGACGCATCCGCCACTAGCGCTACTACGTGGAAGGTCTCAGCCGAATGGTTTTTGTTGCCTCCCATCCGGCGTGACCCACCGGATCGTGAATAATGTGTGCAACTTAGCGAACGTAAAATTTTCAGCAGGAACATGTAATGTAATGTAATATATCCTTCTATGTTAAATAAATGAGAAGGATAACTGGTATGTTAATAACATTCATACTTTAATTCTAAGGTAAACTTCTTCCGGCCAACTGGATGCAACACTATCATCAACACTGCAACGGCAGGCGGTGCCTCATGTTGAGTATTGACGGCAAGAATGCGTCAGTACTCAATCACCATCACACAAATAATTGTCTTTACTTTGACGACCGTGTAGTAATGCCAAAATCACTACAGCGTCAGGTGTTAGAAAAATAGCATGAAAATCATGACGGTGTCATAAGAATGAAGTTGATCGGTAGATCTTATTTTTGGTGGAAGGGATTTGATAAAGACGTAATAGAGTGGGTTAAGGCTTGTCCTACTTGTCAAAAAACACAAAAAATTACGAAAGAAATAGTTACGTCTACTTGGCCTTCAGCCAGTCATGCTTTTCAGCGTCTTCATTTAGATTTGTTTCATTTTGAAGGTAATATTTTTTTATGGTAGTTGTCGACGCTTATTCAAAATTTATATATGTCAAACTTCTAAGAAAAACGTGTACTGAGAGTGTGTTAGAAAAGCTAGAAGACATTTATTCTTACTTTGGTCTACCTACGGAAGTTTGTTCGGATAACGGTCCACCGTTCAATTCGTCGGGGTTTATCGAAGGATGCAAGGCAAATAATATCAAAGTGTTGAAATCACCGCCATATCATCCGCAGTCGAATGGATTAGCGGAGAGGGGAGTTCGGACGATCAAAAAAATGTTGAAGAAGAATTTGTTTGATGAACGATTGAGACCAATACCATTACAGCGCAAGTTAAATCGAATTTTATTTAACACTTTGTTGACGGGCGATTTTTAGCCAGAACTTGCTGGTATCACCGCATACATTTGTTGTCATAGGCGCTTGAGAGCTTAGCGTGTTCCGCCGCACGATGTCATTCATTACCTGAAATCTTTCACACACATAGAAACATTACTCTTCGATACTTGGATATCTCCGCAATGTTCAGTGCTTGGCTCTCCAATACATATAAAAAAGCGTGTACGAATGCGCTGGACGTAGAGAATGCTAAAAAATGTTCACATCAATTTATTACGAATTTTCTTTATTATTTTGTTATTTTTGAATCAATATGGGAATATTATTTCTTTATTTTTGATAAATGTAGGAACAAATTTTTGTAATTCAATTTTTTCGATGGTATTCGAAGAAGCATTTATATGCATGTAATGGCACATCGCATGCTTTACAAATATATCTTGTTTCTTTACGCAAGCCTTGTTGGCTACAAAATTTACATTTTCTAGTTGGCCGTTTTTTTAGATTAGTGACAATTTTTTCCAGAATATGTTCTCTCTGTAAGTTCTCTTGTGGGTTATTTTGAGAGTCCTGTTGTGGTGATAAAACGTTGCTCGACTTATCAGAGTCACCCGCACATATCCATTCTCTTGCTACTTCAAGTATAAATTTTCTATAGGGCATTTTCTTGATCCTATCACTATGCGAACGATAAACTACGTAAGTGTTGAATAATGCACAGTTTATCAAAAAAAATACCAATTTTTTGTACCATTTTACGGTTTTTCTAAAAATGTAGCTGTTGGCCAAGTACTGGTCGGTACGATCCACTCCCGACATATACTTGTTGTAATCTAATACACATTTAGGTTTGACATTCGTCGAAGTAATAATTCTCTTTTTATTGTTTGTAGAGTTCATCGATGCATCATGGATAGTTGATATCATGCGAACTAATCGTTTGTCTTTCCACGTTAGTAGCAGAATGGGGCCTTTTCTTACAAATGCAATTTCCCCTTTCTGAAGTGTTTTTGATTTATCTTTTAGTATTTTTGGCAACCCACGATTTTCCCGAATTGTTCCACAAACATAAGTTTTATTTTTATACAGCATTTCTGCCGTGGCAACACTGTTGTAGTAATTGTCTTGGTAAACATGGTACCAATGACCAAAGTACGGTTGTATTACATCTGTAATGGTTCCAATTAATTTTTTTCCGGCACCTGAGTATATTTCCATGTTTAAAATGTATCCAGTGTCACTCTCACTAAGCATTCTTATCAAAATCCCATACTTTGTTATTTTGGCTGGATTGTAAGTTCTAAAGCTAAGTCTTCCTCTCCAAGGTACAATAGCTTCATCCAGCGATAATTGTTGTTTTGGTGTATATATTGACTGGAATTTAGGGATGAAATGATCCAATAACGGTCTTATCTTCCACAATTTATCGTTTGATCCAACGTTTCGAACATTATTTGCAATTTGAAAGAACCGGAGTATCAGCTCAAATCTATTTCGGGTCATGGTTTTTGGAAATATTGGTGTTTCAATCAATGGATCCTTAGACCAATATTCTCTCCAGTGTGATTTTTTAATTTGCCCCATCAGCAACACCAATCCAAGAAACCTTTTCATTTCGTTCGTAGTGACATCTTCATATAATGGACTTTTCGCAGCACTTTTATAGGATGACGATTGTTGTTTTTGGTATAAGTTGGTTTGAGAAACAAGTAAATTGAAAAAAAAAATCATCGCAGACCAATTCCGCATATTTACTAGGAGTCGATCTAGAACACAATTGGATGATTGGCCCAGGCACCTTGTCGAATTGTCGTAAATGTTGTGACTTATCTCGTTCAACCCACTCTTCATCCTCACTGTCACTAAATATAACGTTCATCGCTCGATTAGTTGGTCTAATATCGTTTTCGTCTTCTTCAGAATCACTAAATATTGATAAAAAGCCGCAAGCGTCAAATTTGTCCAAACCATCGTTATCGTCGTTACGTCCAGCCATCGCTAATAATACGGTTGCACTGAAGAAATTCACTAATATATTCAACTACCGTTAGCTTAGAACGTATAATCCAGAAAAGAACACAACACAGACAACAACTACACAAACAGAAATAGCCCGTGTGCATGTATGTGCGCGCGCGTCTTTCATCGATGCGCCGTTCTTCAGGACGGACATGTCCGTTCCCCGTCAACAACGTTCGGCTAAGCGAGAACGAACATGTCCGTCACCCGTCAACAACGTTCGGCTGAGCGAGGACGGACATGTCCGTCACCCGTCAACAAAGTGTTAATTATCGTAACACTCCATTTACTTCCACTTCCACTCTTTAATATTTTGTTACGTACCACGAACACTATTAAACACGAGCAATCCCGTTAAACTATCTATCCAGAACGATGAAAAATACGTAGACAAACCTACAAAATCTTCTCCAGTATCTGAACAAGTATGTTCCGTGTCTTATGAGAAAGGAGATAAAGTTTTGTCATCACGGAATCATCACGATGAATATGTGAAATGGATTCCTGCGTCAGTATTAGAAAAAATAAGTTCCAATCGATATTTGATAAATGTGCACGGTAATGTTAGAATGGTTCATACTAATCAGATTCGGACATCTGATCTATCGGAAGAATTCCATCCGCCCACGGTACCCACGGTCAGTACGCCAGTATCGCATCCAGAACGATGAAAAACACGTAGACAAACCAACAAAATCTTCTCCAGTATATGAACAAGTATGTTCCGTGTCTTATGAGAAAGGAGATAAAGTTTTGTCATCACGGAATCATCACGATGAATATGTGAAATGGATTCCTGCGTTAGTATTAGAAAAAATAAGTTCCAATCGATATTTGATAAATGTGCACGGTAATGTTAGAATGGTTCATACTAATCAGTTTCGGACATCTGATCTATCGGATGAATTCCATCCGCCCACGGTACCCACGGTCAGTACGCCAGTAGGGAAAGATAAAACAACTGTAAACGCGACAAACAAACAAACGGTTAGTTCGAAAAGAAGATGAAATGAATCTACATCTCCTAAACTAAGAATATCTAAAAGAATACGCGACAGGGACAGAAAAAACAGGTCAGGTTATTTAGTTGCTTGTTAATGCAATACATATTGTTTTGTTAGGTTATCTAAAATCTCATTTAAAGCTGGGAGAAGTGTAATATATTGTAATACAAGTACGCATACTAATCTTAATAAGAAATATTGAATTCACTAACACCACCATATCTTGTACTATAAAAGGTGATCCAGCATCTGCACGAGATCATTCTCGATCGTGAAATAATAAAGATAACATCCCTAGAACATCACACACTCTACTCGCACCGTTATAAACACAAGATGCATTGCTTTTTTTTTCTTCGACTCTGCATGCTGCATTAAAGCACCACACCAAAGAATGCGCTGCAGCATGCTTAGAGTATAAAGAAACACCACACACTCGGAAGAAAGCACCAGAATGAATGCACAAATCGGTATTCAAAACAAAGTTGATTGTGGGGAGTTTGATCCATAACTAGAAGATCCATAACCTCACTGATGCCAAAAACCCTTATTCGCACATTCCACGACATGCACTGAGGGTTTTTTCCCTACCTCCATTATTAATATGCTCGCCGAAGCAACCAGGGAATGTAGGGAATATACAAACACCACGCACTTATTGCACGCAAAAGGCAGGCACAGACACATTTCCACTTTTAGAAACAACATTCGTTGCCAAATCGCACTGCATAAGGCAAATAAACATCATTTGCAAACTTTGGCGCTTCGTTCTCGCACAGATATAAAATTAAACACATCAAATTAAGCACAAAAAACCATCTACACCTACCCAACAAGCAATCGGGGTGAATTTCGAGTGAATTTTGAGCTCTGGTCCGTCAGCGGCCCGATGGAAGTCATTATATGGCGAGATCCTGAGGGGTCTCATTCATGCACACAGTGGGTCTTCCCCAACAAATTTATTAAAATTAATTTTTAATTTTTTTTTATTATTTAATTATTTTTATTTTTCAATAATAAATATTAGTTTAAAATTTTTCTTATTTTAAGGTTACTTTTACAATCATTACATAGTATAATTAATTTTAATAGAGATGTTGTTAATAATTATTAATAAATAAACTTAAAAACAATGTCAATTGTAAAAATTATTTGCTTCTGTCGATAGTTTGCAATTTGAAATTACGTTCTTTAAATGATACTTAGTAAGATTAGTGGATAATTGCAAATATTGTATGTAACATTTACACAATATATGTAATATTGTATGTACAATATTTCTATCATTATATAACCTAAATTTTCGTACAAAAGGTTTAGAAGCCGTGTTGAATGGTAGCTTCAAAGATCCTCGATGATCGGAATATAAATTAGAGCACCGAGTAGTTGATTCCGTCAATATGATGGATGACGGCATGAAAATTGTCCCAACGCTCGTAATCGCTGCGCACTCGGTCGTACCACAAGTGGATCGGTTGGCTTTCCATATAGGCTGTCGTACTAGTACTTTCAATGCAATTGGTGTCACACAAAATCACCTACAATAAACGAAAAATAAAATGGAGTGAAGAAAGTGCTTGTACAATCTCGAATAGCATAAATCAGAAGAGGTAAATGGTTACTTTTATTTACATTACCTGTTTTGGGTAGAGTTGTAAATTCCAAAAGAAAAAAAAAAAGACCCGCGTTGCTTGAGTCATCTTTTCTAACGCATGTACCAACGAAAGTCGCGCCGTATTTAATCCTACGTGGAAAGTGGTCCATGCTTCATTCTCTCTTCCTTTCAATGCAACCACAACAGCTGTTGTCGTATCGTGTACATCTTCACTGAAATGAAAACAATAAAGAAAACATACGCATGCTCATCATCTTTAGCAAACACTTTTGGCACGTTAAATGAAACATATTACAAGCTTGAAGGTGACGATCGATACCATATCGGTCGATTACGTATGAAACGCGATCATTGCTATGTATCTGCCGGATGAGCGTGTTCGCTGTAATTGAAATTAATAGTAAATATTAATATGGTGGGTTGATGGGTTTTTTAACAACGCACGATTCTACCACTGCTAATATTGTTATCTCGCCTACCTGGTCATATCAGGCTGCTTTTTCAACCTGTAGCGGATGTTATAGCAAGCGTATAGGAAGCGTACAAAGTTTCGCATCCAGCAAACAGATCTTTCCATATCCTGTCTCGTCCATTTTCACACCCCTTTCTCTATTCATTCTTTCCGGCTATTCTACGCTTATTCGTTATTCCTGTCCTGTACCAATCGGGCACCCAGCAGCAAGGCCGAAGCTGGCAAACAATAATACGGAAACCACAGAAACTTTACTAGACAGCTAACACAGAATTTCCACAAGGACTGTCTACACAGCAACGCGATCCTCGCTGCGCTTAGTCAACGGGTACAAATCCTAATCCTCCTACGCTTACACTCTCTATCCTTCTTCTTAACGCTTAAGCTACCCGAGACCAACGCGTTAGTCCGGTATATATGCGAGCAAAATTCAGCCAAAATTCAGCTAAAACTGAATTTCCACATGGACTGTCTAGACAGCAACGCAATCCTCGCTGCGCTTAGTCAACGGGTACAAATCCTAATCTTCCTACGCCTACACTCTCTATGCTACTTCCATTAACGCTTAAGCTACCCGAGACCAACGCGTTAGTCCGGTATATATACGAGCAAAATTCAGCCAACAACAAAATCTATCTTCAAACTCCAGCGTTACGCCTCGTGTCCGTGAGAAAAGGATTATGCAAAAAAGTTGTAGCAACAGAGCTTCATGCTTGGTTTAAAACATTTCCTTAAAGTGTTTTGTAGCTATTGGATGCGTACGCTGCTAAAAAGTGATCGTGAATATCATTTTTATTATGTTGTATAGTGCTCCTGTAAGTAGAAGTGAGAGAAGCATTATATGCTAAGTTACATGATCTTGCTGGATTTATAAATCACCTGTTTTATAAACTGTATTTCAAGCTGCATCATGTCCGCTCCAAAGAAAGATGACCGAATGAAGGAGCCAGCTTCATTAGGAGATTCTTTTTCATTACTTCCTCCTCCGATGTCATCGAATGCAAATGTAACGCGAATGCTGGAATATAAGGTACGGTATTAGAAATATGAAACATGACGGATTAAATTAAATACAACTAAAATTTTCTTCATACCAGCAATTCATATCTGCCAATGTCACTGTCTGTGTTGATCCTCCGACCCCTGTGCCAACGGTGGTACATTTGCCATTGCAATCTAATGCTAATCTGCTTCAGCACGTTGGTGGGAAACGTGTACACGCTGGGAGCTAAACCATCCAACAAGGATTGATTCAGGATAAGTCAGCGCCAACCAAAGGATTGAATGGAATGCCACAGCAGCAACGGAAGCCGACAAGTGAGCGTGGAGTGACCAATAGTTTGGCACATCAAGACCCTGCCACGGATGTTTCATTTCACTCCGACGATGCGAGCAGTAGTGCAACATCACCGGTGCGTAAATCGCTCAAGATAAACAATCACTTTCAGCCAGAGTTGCAGCAAGTTCCTTTAGCGAATCGTTCTACACCATCTACAGCATTGTTGTTAAGCTCATGTGATACCGCGAGTAGGATGCCAGTGCCGCTCCGGAAGCCGTCTAGTGAGCCGAGTGCAAACAATTTGGCGAGCCCGCTTGAGTCCCTCACCCTAACAGAGGGAGAAAAGATTATATTGAAAGAAGTGTTGATAATCAAGCGTCAGATACACGCAACTTGAAAATCAATAAGCAGTAAAATTGTATACATATTATGAACAGATCAACCAAGGATCTTTTGTGTTCACTTACTAACGATTGAAAAATATAGTATTCACTTACCAAAGCATATGGTGCGTCGTCATTGGGCAAGCCACAGTCTTGAACCAGCAAGCAAGATCCCAGTCTTGAATCATATTGTGCCACGTATTGTCGATTTTACGGTTGTGGCCTTGGTCGGTTACCAGAAGAATCTGCAATACTTTATTTTGGCGATACCATACTGGAACCTAAAAAGGGAACAATAGTTAACAATAGAGTAAACATGTTATTAATTCTAATGCCACGTAATCTTACATGGATGTGAATCCTATTAACACAATCATTACCTTTGTCAAAGGACGTACCGTAACATTAACCCGTATGGTAAGAAAAGATGGCTTCGGTGTCCATTATATGTTTTTCTATGCCATATCCGATCACATGATTCACAGTGCCGAAACTTGCTTGTTCCAACCATTTAATTGGACTGAACCTGAATCATTCTTCACATAATTTAACTCCATAAAACCATAAACCATCGATCTTCACTGCTGCAGTTGCAGCATGGTAGCATGGCATGGCATCAGAACTGAGCTGCTTTCGTTGTAGGTGGTTTCGTTACACCTAAAAGAACAATCACAAGAAAAGAAAACAATGTTTAGCCGTTAGATGTAATAATTAGTCAATTGAACTACAATTTCACCTTAGCAATCAAAAGAGGAACATCCGGAAACATACATTGTTTTGGTTGATCGTCGCTGGACGCTGATACTACTCCGTATGTTATCCGGACTGTTCCAGATAGTAGATACTGCTCCATATATTAACCGGACAGTACAAGGAGGATAATTCGTAACGTAGGCAGCCACATAGTCATACTTACGTAAATTCTTCGGCCGGCAAGGCTAAAATGCGCAAAACACGGGACAAATCGACTAACAGGATCCATACATACCTGCAGTTAAAACTAAATACAAGGCACTAATCCGATTGGAAACATATTCTTGCAATGCACACTAGATAGATAATCATACTATAATTCTTTCCACTAAAATAAACAGCATAAACTACACTTTTTAACAAAAATACCACAACGAAACGATACGATGCTGAAGCGTCGCAAAAACCAAAACAAACAACATGGTTGACAGCTTAGACGATCAGCGATGACGAAGAAGGAGAATGAAAAAAACGATGAGAGCTAGGGCAAACGTTCATTCCGGGCGCAGTTTTGCCCAACACCTTCACTCGTCGCATGTTGTTCCACAGTCCGCATACCACCTCCCCATGCAGCGCCCAGACCTTATCGGGCTGAGAACCCAAAAGTTCACTCGGAATGACTTCGAATGCCGGTTGGGTACGTAGGATCGTATGAGATGGGAACGTGTTTAAACTTTCGCACCGTCACGGCTCGAGCTTGATGCACAACTAACGAAAAAGAAGATGTTTGAGAGGACGCGATGAAAACAATTCCCGATAGCGCACAATCGTTTTCGCTCGCCACGGCCGTCGTCAGTTAGCACAGACAGACGACATCCCACAATTTACAGGGGCACCAGTTTTCATCGTAATTTCTTTTCACCGTTCTAAAGGAACCCACTTGGGGCCCGATGAAATACAATTACGAGGAAAATGGTTGTCCCATGAAATATTTGGGATCGGTTCAGTGTGGGCCCCTATGCAATACAATGGAAAGGATTCGAACGTGTATCGTGTTCGCTCGTCAAAATTGTCGTTAGCTTACTAACCCATACAAAGACCTTCCGTCTTTACACAGCGTTGGTCCCCCACGCCTACGACCCACGTTGATTCTCCACGACTTTCTTGTTTCCTCAGCCCCTTCGCTCGTGACTGGTATTTCATTTTTCCACCACAGTAAGCACGATTTGCGAGAGAGGCATTATTCCGAAACCAATTTTTTTATGTTTTGGGCCCCTTTTCTCAACGAACACTCTTCACGCGATAATGCACCCTTATAAACATTAAATGCATTGATTTTTTTTTTGGACTCTGCTTGCTGCATTCAAGCACTAAACCAAAGAATGAGCTGCATGCTTAGAGTACAAAAAAAACAACACGCACTCGAAAAAAAAGCACCAGAATTAATGCACGAATCGGTATTCAAAACAAGGTTGATTATGGGGAGTTTGATCCATAACTAGAAGATTCACCTCACTGATGTCTGCCAATTTTGCGGACCCAGCATCTATTCCGACTTGACCACCTTCGGAAACAATGATCCGCCATTGTTTTGTGACCCTCCTAACCTTCGCTGATATCAAAATGAGAATAATAAATTCATCATTTGCTCGAGATATTAATATTTTATTGTTTCAGTTACTACTGTGTTGGTTACCAAATGGTTATGGTGCCTGATAAGTAACTACAGAAATACGGACCAACAGTGTTTCACCAAAAACAAGCTGTTAAGAACAAATAGTTTATAAACAGAACAGTATGTTCCTATAAACCTAAGTTTGTCTAAGTTGAAAAGCAATTATATAGGCCTGGATTTAGAGTCCATAGGCAATTACATAGGGCAGAGTTTTTGCTCACCGAATGTCTCAGACCGAAGAAAGCCATTTTGTAATCAACATGATTTACGGAGCTAGTTGTTAAGCCAAAAAATAGCATTTATTAATGTAACTATGGACTACAACTAAACGGCGAAGCTGATCGATGCGATATAAAAAAAATCATATTGACGTAACGAGATTAATAAAATTTCTCATTTTAAATCCCCAAGAGTAAAGACTATTGTGTTCGTTAGTGAACTTTGTTTGAGTGAACACAAATTTGTAATAATTATAATTGTAAGTAATAACAACACATACCTGAGAGTTCCCATCATTCATTCTTCTGGAGAAATGAATGGTTTGTGGCTCCAGTTCGTCATCTGATTCCATTCTATAAAAAAAAAACAAAAAGAAAATAAGAAAAATCATTTTAATTGCAGCTTACTACTGAACATAACAATTTAGGTGGTGAAATCGGTGACTGGAAGGCATATTTTTAAGAGCGATGTAACGCGGATTGATCATTTGCAACATTTCAACGTGTCTCGTAGCAGCAAGCAACATGACGCAATAACAATTGCCAAGAAGTATACTGTTTCGATGAAATGCATCGAATAAAATCTGCTTGTTGCTAACATCTAAGAAAGGCAGTGTGCTAAAGAAGTACTTCTATTGTTATAAAGACGACCTCTAACGATTAACAATGCCATGTGCCATAGCTTTATCGCGTTGATTTAGGCCATATGAGCTATATAGTTGAAATAATATTATACTGGTAAACGGAAACCACGCAGGAAATGTTGCTGAAGGATGCCGGGAAGGTTTGCGGAAAGGTTAAGGTATTAGAATGCTAGGATTGGTAGAAACAAAGTAGAGAGACACTCGACTAACGAAAACTCACTTTTAAGAGCTTAAATCTGAATTAAATGAAAAAAAAATCCTTCTGTGCTAGGCCCAGCGTAACGGACGCATCCGCCACTAGCGCTACTACGTGGAAGGTCTCAGCCGAATGGTTTTTGTTGCCTCCCATCCGGCGTGACCCACCGGATCGTGAATAATGTGTGCAACTTAGCGAACGTAAAATTTTCAGCAGGAACATGTAATGTAATGTAATATATCCTTCTATGTTAAATAAATGAGAAGGATAACTGGTATGTTAATAACATTCATACTTCAATTCTAAGGTAAACTTCTTCCGGCCAACTGGATGCAACACTATCATCAACACTGCAACGGCAGGCGGTGCCTCATGTTGAGTATTGACGGCAAGAATGCGTCAGTACTCAACCACCATCACACAAATAATTGTCTTTACTTTGACGACCGTGTAGTAATGCCAAAATCACTACAGCGTCAGGTGTTAGAAAAATAGCATGAAAATCATGACGGTGTCATAAGAATGAAGTTGATCGGTAGATCTTATTTTTGGTGGAAGGGATTTGATAAAGACGTAATAGAGTGGGTTAAGGCTTGTCCTACTTGTCAAAAAACACAAAAAATTACGAAAGAAATAGTTACGTCTACTTGGCCTTCCGCCAGTCATGCTTTTCAGCGTCTTCATTTAGATTTGTTTCATTTTGAAGGTAATATTTTTTTATGGTAGTTGTCGACGCTTATTCAAAATTTATATATGTCAAACTTCTAAGAAAAACGTGTACTGAGAGTGTGTTAGAAAAGCTAGAAGACATTTATTCTTACTTTGGTCTACCTACGGAAGTTTGTTCGGATAACGGTCCACCGTTCAATTCGTCGGGGTTTATCGAAGGATGCAAGGCAAATAATATCAAAGTGTTGAAATCACCGCCATATCATCCGCAGTCGAATGGATTAGCGGAGAGGGGAATTCGGACGATCAAAAAAATGTTGAAGAAGAATTTGTTTGATGAGCGATTGAGACCAATACCATTACAGCGCAAGTTAAATCGAATTTTATTTAATTATCGTAACACTCCATCTACTTCTACAAGTAAAACACCATCGTCTTTAATCTTTTGTTACGTACCACGAACACTATTAAACACGAGCAATCCCGTTAAACTATCCATCCAGAACGATGAAAAATACGTAGACTTATAATATACTATATAAAAATATCAGGATACAACATAATTAAAGAAAACAGAGCAGACGGATATGGAGGCAGCGCAATCATAACAAAAAAAGGAATAAAATTCAATAACACTTTAAGAGTACTAAATCATGACAGATATACAACGATCAAACAAATATCTAAACATATTGAAAAAATAATTAAGAATAACAAAACAAAAACCAAATATGAGCCAAAATCATGGTGGAATACAGAACTCAAAATGGCATTGAAAAACAGAAATAATGCACAAAAAACATACAATTCTTCCAAAGATATTAAAGATGCTATAGAATACAAAAGAAGAACAGCGATACTAAAAACAAAAATCAAGTTAAATAAAATGCAATCATTTCAACACTCAATAGATAATATAAAAAAAATGCATCTACAAAGCAACTGTGGGAACTAGTAAAAAAAAAAATTTAATAAAGAAAAAACACAAAGAGAGGAAAACATAATTTATAATTATGAAATATCGGCCAAAGAATTGCTTAAAAAAACATATGGAAAAAATAGATAAAAACAAAAATCAAGTTAAACAAAATACAATCATTTCAACACTCAATAGATATTATAAAAAAAAGGCATCTACAAAGGAACTGTGGGAACTAGTAAAAAAAAAAATTTAATAAAGAAAAAACACAAAGAGAGGAAACCATAATTTATAATTATGAAATATCGGCTAAAGAATTGCTTTAAAAAACATATGGCAAAAATAGATCAACAAAGATAAATGAAATCAACATACCTGAATTTATCAACGAAGAAATACTACTAAACAAAGAAAATTGGAAAAGAATATTATACAAGAAAAAGAAATCAGCCCCAGGGACAGATAAAATCACATATGAGATGCTGAAAAATTAAAACCCAAATGCAGCCATAAAAATAATAGAAGAGGTAAATGAAATGTGGGTAAATGGAAAAATAAAAAAAGAACTAAAAAGAATCAAAACCATAGCGATTCCAAAACCAAACAGAGACAACAAAAATCTGAAAAACTACAAACTAATATCCCTAATTAACACTATAAAGAAAGTCAGCAACTCTGAGGTACTAAATAAAATAAATATACATTGTGAACTGTATAGCACTATACCTGAAACCTCATTTGGTTTTAGGAAAAACAGATCAATTCAAGACTGCACAAACTATTTCCTGAATGTGATATTCAAAAAGAAAAAAGAAAAAAGGAAAATAGGAATCATATTCATTGACCTAGAAAATGCATAAAACAATGTAAAATTTAAAATCTTACTAGAAGAACTAATAAAACAGAATTTAAGCAGCCAAATAGTAAAATGGGTAGGAGAATTTCTAAGGAATAGAATGATAGAAATCGAAAGTAACAACCAAATAATAAAAAAAACTAGTCAGTGATGGATTGCCACAAGGAGATGTAATGTCTCCAACACTCTTTAATATTTAAACAAGTAGGTTACATCATAGGATTAACACATTACCAAAGACTAATGAAATCATATTCATTGACCTAGAAAATGCATACAACAATGTAAAATTTAAAATCTTACTAGAAGAACTAATAAAACAGAATTTAAGCAGCCGAATAGTAAAATGGGTAGGAGAATTTCTAAGGAATAGAATGATAGAAATCGAAAGTAACAACCAAATAATAAAAAAAAAACTAGTCAGTGATGGATTGCCACAAGGAGATGTAATGTCTCCAACACTCTTTAATATTTACACAAGTAGGTTACATCATAGGATTAACACATTACCAAAGACTAAATTAATACAATACGCAGATGATTTTGCACTCATAGCATCCGGAAATAACGAAAATGAATTACAGAAGAAACTAAAAAAAGGCATGCATGAATTTATAAAGGGAATGCAAGAAATAAGACTAGAAATGAACCTTAAAAAAAACAAAAATAATGACCATAGGAAAAACAAAAAACAAGATACAACTGAAAATAAACAAGATAGAGATTGAAAATATAAACTCATATAAATATCTAGGAACAATATTAGACAGTAAACTAAACTTCAAAAAACATGTGGAAGAGTTGAAAAACAAGGCAAGAGACAGACTCAACATACACAAAATACTATGCGAAAAAAATCGTGGAATAAGCACAACAAAAGCAAGAATTTTATATAGAACCACAATCAGAAGCATATTAGAAAATGGATCTTCCATCACCAAAAACTGCAAAAAGACAAATAGAAAAAAAAATACGCACTATAACCAACAATGCACTACGGAAAATATCAGGATGCACTAAGTCTACCCCGATTAACTCATTACATGCAATAAATGCGGAGGTCCCATTAGACATCAGATGTAAATATATAGCATGCAAGGAAATGACAAAGGCATACACTTTTTGTCCCATCATCAGAAAACAGCTAATTAATTCAACAAGAACAAACAGAAACAAAAAACTAATCACCGCACAAGAACAACTATTTGAAGAAAACAAAAGACTGATTGAAAAAATAGATATAAGTACATCTAACGACATAAGTCAACACATAAATATTAACACTAGTATTAATGACAAAATAGAGGAAAAGCCAAATAGAAATAAAACAGTGACAAAACAAATAGAACTTGAAAATATAAGGGAGCGGATGGAACATAAGAATAGCATAATTACAGACGGAAGCAAAATTAAAGAGAAATGCGTGATAGGCATAAAAATACAAAAAGAAAACGCAAGATGGTATCACAGCATAAGAGCCAGTAACAATGTTTCCATAACAAGCATAGAATTAAAGGCCATAGAAATAGCTATGAGAATTGCAGAAAAACATCAAATTAGTAATCTCACTATATATACAGCTAGCCTTACAAGCTGCAACATATTAGAAAAAGCAAAACACCAGGACCAAATTGAAGAACAAGTATACTACATATTAAAAACAGGAATAAAATTAAAGGCAGAAATATGGTGGATACCAGCACATGTAGGAATAGACGGAAATGAATGTGCAGACAGACTAGCAAAAGAAGGTACTATATCAGATATAATAACCGAAAACAAAATAAGACTTATCGACGCTTTTGAAGAATTTAAAATCAACATGGTAAAAGAAACATGTCAATATAAAGGTAAAAAATTCATGACATTTCAAAAAGAGTTTGAAATGACTCCATGGGAAAAAGGAATAAATATAAACCCTGAAGAAACAAAAGTAATAAATAGAATCATAACAGGCAACGACTGGTCTCCATTTTGGCTGGCCAAAATGAAATTAGCAGACACAGGGATATGCCTAGTTTGGAACACTCCTAACACAGGAATGCACATAATATTTGATTGTAAAAAAATATGGAAAAAACAGGGACAATTTATCTTTTGACAAACTAAAAGAAAGATGGAAAGACAAGGATGGAAAAGAAATAAAGAAGATAACAAATACACAAATAAAAATGTTGTAGATCTAACAGAGATAAAAAAAGCAAAAGAATAAAGAGTCTAAGAGAAGATAAACTACGAAACACCAAGACCACAACATAACCGTCGGGTCAAAATTTATAGAGTAGGTATGATTCTGAATATGGGAGTAAGGAATCAGTCGGTGTCCTTATAAACATAGGAATATAAAACCCTACCACCAAAGAAGAAGAAGAAGAAGAGAATGTATTAGAAAAGCTAGAAGAAATTTATTCTTATTTTGGTCTACTTACGGAAGTTTGTTCGGATAACGCTCCACCATTCAATTCCTCGCGGTTTCTCGAAGGATGCAAGGCAAATAATATCAAAGTGTTGAAATCACCGCCATATCATCCGCTGTCCATCGCACGGAGCGCAGCAACGAGCGAAGCACCGAGCGAAGCACCGTGCGAAGCACCGAGCAAAGCACCGAGCGAAGCACCGAGCGAAGCACCGAGCGCAGCACCGTCGCGATTAACGCAGTCCATTGTCCTTGTTTCACACACACGCACTCACGCATTTCACCCGTCCGAGCGACGTACCGTCGCAATCGAGCCAGTCCATAGTCCTACGAAGCACTTTTAACACACACGCATTGCACCAGCAGCAGCAACAACAACAACTATGTATGTAAATAGAGTAGTTATTAGTGCGAATCCGCGGAGGATGTCGCTGTCCGTCGCATGGAGCGCAGCACGGAGCGTAGCACGGAGCGCAGCACGGAGCGTAGCACGGAGCGCAGCACCGTAGCGATTAACGCAGTCCATTGTCATGCCTTTCACACACGCACACGTTTTTCACCAGCAGGAAGCACAGTTGTTTAAAAGAAAAGTATTTTTTTAGTGTAAATCCGCGGAGGATTTCACTGCCCGACGAATAACCCTGCGCGCAGGCTAACTTTCGCGTCGCACACTTTTACTCGACATGAGCTCATGCTGCTTCTGGAAGAACGACGAAATAAGCCGGCGCCATTTTGCAAATGACCCCCCCCACCCCCCTGCTCAACACCACGTGTATCACACCACTTTTACACACACTACTAAATTCGCACTACCGTGACGCGCGGACCAACCGTTCTATCAGGCTGCTCGACGAAGACTGTGCCGAGCGCGGGACATTCGGCTTCTAAAATAATATTGTATCCGAACAAATGTGGCGAGAGTATTTTCTCTCCAAACTACTACTACTATTACTACTAACCGAGCGAGCGTTGCCATCTCTGTTCTTCCTCGCTACGCATACAATCGCATGATGCAAATTCACCGGTTGTCCCAAAGCTGGGCAATTGTATGACGCCAAACCTGATATTTATGCAATATTTTGCAATACTACTAAAGGTTTAATCCTTTTGCGTGTGATGTACGCACCTTACAAACAGGGAAAGGAAGTTAGGTAGCAAATTTGCAAAAAATTAAGTATGTTCGTGTGCATGTACAGTGTACGAAAACGTAGCTTTTATGCTATATTTCCTGTGAGCCCTTAAAAAAGGAACATATTTTGCAAGTTATTGAAAAACGTAGGTGCAAATATTTCATCACATTTTTGACGCTGCCTAAAACGAGCCGGCGACACACGGACGAAGCGTGTGCTCCTTTGTGTGTGCTGTCAGTGACCGACGTTGCTGCGAATTTCTCTCATGCTCCGTCTCGCTCGCGCTCGTTGGCACGAAGCCATACTCTTTTTTGGTGATTTTTTCCCAAATAACGGTACCGATCCCGTTATCTATTGCATTTCCTGATTATTTCTGGCTCGAGGTGGATAAAAAACGCGCATAGTACTACGTGTGAGAAAGAAAAGAATAACACGACGTTCGATTTGAATACGCGTGACAAAAAGTTTGGTGGCATTATGCACGTACTAGGGCAGTAAGAGGCGAACCCCCCCTTTTGAAAAAGTGTTGGTGGAATTATATGTAGCAAGTAGGCAAAAAGGTAGGTGCAAAAATTTCAACACATTTTTGGCGTTGCTTTGCGTCCTCCTATCAATGTCCGAAATTAGTACGAATTTCATCCCATGCTCCGTCTCGTTCGGTGGCATGAGGGCATCAGCTTTCTTACGAGGGCTCGAGGGCATATTTAATCCATTTTATTTCAATATTTTACGCCAAAATTTATTCCTGCAGTTAAGTAACGTTACCTGCTATTTTTCGGATGCAGTAAGTTAAGCTAGACGCCCAAGTATGTGAAATATGTAATGTTAGTCTTCAAAAAGACTGGTACTATGGAATGAATCGAATCATTGGAATCATTGATAAGAGAATTTTGATGCAAAGAATTTTGACGCAAATGTGTGGTCCTGATAAGGACCGTTTTGTTGAGACGAGTGCAAAATGTGCGTTGGCTGGCGAGTTTAACCTCCGAAACCGTACAGGGTGCGACCCTGACGCTTCAGCGCGTACACTACATCCATCGCGGTGACGGTTTTCGCCTGGCCTGTTCGGTATAGGTGCCCGCATCTCGGATTACATTCTCCAGGAACACTTTCAGCACGCCACGCGTTTCTTCGTAGGGCGATGCATCAGGCTCAACGCAGTTCGCTTCACCATCGACCAACGAAAAACAACGAATCCCCAAACCATGCGTAGAAATGAATCATGCAATAAACTTACCTTCATTGGTACGACCAGAGCCGCTTCACGCACTGCTGTCGCTGCTTCGACGATGAACCGCTGATGGCCGCAGATTGAAGTGTCGACCGTGCGCCCACGATGCGCAATTGCGGTTCACTTAGCACAGATTCCCAACCATTTCACTACACGTTGTTCTTCAACCCCCCTAAACCCCCCCCCCCACCCCCTTCCCACCCTTTTGAAAAAGTGTTGGTGGAATTATATGTAGCAAGTAGGCAAAAAGGTAGGTGCAAAAATTTCAACACATTTTTGGCGTTGCTTTGCGTCCTCCTATCAATGAGGTAGATCATCCCAAAAGTTAGAAAGCTTAAGCTTAAGCCGGTATGTGTCAAATAATCGAGCAGATTTCGAGCGGCGAATCGGTAACGGGTTGCATCAATCACATATGGACATAGATTTTTGACATAAAGAATGACATTAGGTATTCTGTACCGAGATTTTCAGGATATTTATTTTTTTATTTTAGTTTAAAATTGTATCTACATTTTTTATATACATAGATACTTATAATAATTAACCTTATTTATATCTCAGTCAATTGAGCCGTCTCAACAAGAAAAGCCGGTTCAAAAACCTTTATGAGCATATTAATCCTACTCGTTATTTACATGTCTTTCAAAAGATTGGTTCAAGCATGTTCAAACCGTTTTTTATACTCATACTTATGGGAATACGTAAATACAAGCTAAGAAATTTCCTCAAGTATCGTGAGTCAAAAGCAATGTTATGTGATTTATAAAGGATGAAATTCCTTTATTTCAACATTAAAAAAAAAACATTCAACTTAAAAAATTATCAATTGTTGAGTCGAGCGAAGAACTCAAGAATTCAATCCGATGCTGACAACTAACCCGTCACCCGTCACGCCACATGTTAAAAAAAATCAAAGGATTATATCTCATTCGCTCTTTCGTTCTCATTCGTTTAAATACTGTTATTAAAGAAACATCACAGTTTTGTTGTGTTGTGTAAGTTGTGTTCAAAGTAGGCGGTGTAGTTGGTATGCGATCCGTATGTAGCTAAATCTGGTGTATAAATAAAAGGAGAAATCACATGCATGTCGCATTTTCGAGTGTTCAGTGTGTTAACTGACAAACGTTCGGGTTTGAAGCATGATCCTTAGAACGACGTTGCGAATATATCCGAAGCATTTTACTGTATCAACGATGAAGAACATGGCAAGTGGAAGACACTGATACGGCCGGACTCGAAGAATATAATCCAGATCATGTACAACGATGTACAACGGTAAACCGCAACGGGTTTAATTAAAGTAAAGGACTACAAAATGTTAGTTACTCTAGATCGCTTAGTCTGGGTTCCGTGTTGTTGAAGTTTGAAATCAAACGGTAAAAATGTATAAATGCACGAAACAGTTCCATGAAGTAGAAAGTAATACATCACCATATTTTTAAAAAGGATAGAAGCTACGCGGGTGAGCTAAATTAAATGAGCTTGCGCATGACAACGCAACAACAAACGGTATGTTCATCTGTATGCTATTATAATCGAGATAAATAATCGGAGGACGCAAACTTCGGTTCAGTTTTAAAGCATAATTTATGTTTCGTGTTATTTTCAAGGCAATATTTAAGTGATGTTTAGACTTTATAAACTGTGAACAGGAAAACTGCAAGTAAATTGAAATAATAATTTACCTTTTTTTATAATTTTTTTTTAACTGATTTTTTTATAAAAATAATTATTGTTAAACACCAGAACACCAGAAATTAAAAAAAAAACTTATTAATCATGCGTATTTATGTATTGTTTTTTCCTTTTTTAACATCCTAAGCCTATGGGAAATATGGCCTAACCTAGTTTAAACCTGCTAGAAAAATGCTTTGTTTTGATATTTGTCGAGCAGCTGTCGAGCACTTTCATAAGCAAAACAATCTAACCATCGATTCCCAGGCTTATCTGGCTTGGCAGTTTGTATGGGGAGGTGTAAGCTTATAAGCCTGGAAACGTCAAAACGCATACAAAAAACTGGCTTATCCAGTGATCTACCCCAATGTCCGAAATTAGTACGAATTTCATCCCATGCTCCGTCTCGTTCGGTGGCATGAGGGCATCAGCTTTCTCACGAGGGCTCGAGGGCATATTTAATCCATTTTATTTCAATATTTTACGCCAAAATTTATTCCTGCATTTAAGTAACGTTACCTGCTATTTTTCGGATGCAGTAAGTTAAGCTAGACGCCCAAGTATGTGAAATATGTAATGTTAGTCTTCAAAAAGACTGGTACTATGGAATGAATCGAATCATTGGAATCATTGGTAAGAGAATTTTGATGCAAAGAATTTTGACGCAAATGTATGGTCCTGATAAGGACCGTTTTGTTGAGACGAGTGCAAAATGTGCGTTGGCTGGCGATGCTCATGCAGAAATCCTTCTGTGCTAGGCCCAGCGTAACGGACGCATCCGCCACGAGCGCTACTACGTGGAATGTCTCAGCCGAATGGTTTTTGTTGCCTTCCATCCGACGTGACCCACCGGATGGTGAATAATGTGTGCAACTTAGCGAACATAAAATTTCCAGCAGGAAAATGTAATATATCCTTCGATGTTGAATAAATGAGAAGGATAACTGGTATGTCAATAACATTCATACTTCAATTCTAAGGTAAACTTCTTCCGGCCAACTGGATGCAACACTATCATCAACAATGCAACGGCAGGCGGTGCCTCATGTTGAGTATTGACGGCAAGAATGCGTCAGTACTCAACCACCATCACACAAATAATTGTCTTCACTTTGACGACCGTGTAGTAATGCCAAAATCACTACAGCGTCAGGTGTTAGAAAAATAGCATGAAAATCATGACGGTGTCATAAGAATGAAGCTGATCGGTAGATCTTATTTTTGGTGGAAGGGATTTGATAAAGACGTAATAGAGTGGGTTAAGGCTTGTCCTACTTGTCAAAAAACACAAAAAATTACGAAAGAAATAGTTACGTCTACTTGGCCTTCAGCCAGTCATGCTTTTCATCGTCTTCATTTAGATTTGTTTCATTTTGAAGGTAATATTTTTTATGGTAGTTGTCGACGCTTATTCAAAATTTATACATCTTTATATCTTTATATCTTTCATCTTTAGTTACGTTACGTTTACCACGAACACTATTAAACACGAGCAATCCCGTTAAACTATCCATCCAGAACGATGAAAAACACGTAGACAAACCAACAGAATCTTCTCCAGTATCTGAACAAGTATGTTCCGTGTCTTATGAGAAAGGAGATAAAGTTTTGTCATCACGGAATCATCACTATGAATATGTGAAATGGATTCCTGCGTTAGTATTAGAAAAAATAAGTTCCAATCGATATTTGATAAATGTGCACGGTAATGTTAGAATGGTTCATACTAATCAGATTCGGACATCTGATCTATCGGAAGAATTCCATCCGCCCACGGTACCCACGGTCAGTACGCCAGTAGGGAAAGATTAAACAACTGTAAACGCGACAAACAAACAAACGGTTAGTTCGAAAAGAAGATGAAGTGAATCTACATCTCCTAAACTTAGAATATCTAAAAGAATACAAGATAGGGACAGGAAAAACTAACTGGTTATTTAGTTGCTTGTTAATGCAATACATATTGTTTTGTTAGGTTATCTAAAATCTCATTTAAAGCTGGGAGAAGTGTAATATATTGTAATACAAGTACGCATACTAATCTTAATAAGAAATATTGAATTCACTAACACCACCATACCTTGTACTGTAAAAGGTGCTCCAGCATCTGCACGAGATCATTCTCGAACGTGAAATAATAAAGGTAACATCCCTAGAACATCACACACTCCACACGCAATATTGCACCGTTATAAACACTAGATGCATTGATTTTTTTTTTCTTCGACTCTGCATGCTGCATTTGAGCATCAAACCAAAGAATGCGCTGCAAGCTTAGAGTATAAAGAAACACCACACTCGGAAGAAAGCATCAGAATGAATGCACAAATCGGTATTCAAAACAAAGTTGATTGTGGGGAGTTTGATCCATAACTAGAAGATTCACCTCACTGATGTCTGCCAATTTTGCGGACCCAGTATCTATTCTGACTTGACCACCTTCGGAAACAATGATCCGCCATTGTTTTGTGACCATCCTAACCTTCGCTGATATCAAAATGAGAATAATAAATTCATCATTTGCTCGAGATATTAATATTTTATTGTTTCAGTTACTACTGTGTTGGTTACCAAATGGTTATGGTGCCTGATAAGTAACTACAGAAATACGGACCAACAGTGTTTCACCAAAAACAAGCTGTTAAGAACAAATATTTTATACACAGAACAGTATGTTCCTATAAACCTAAGTTTGTCTAAGTTGAAAAGCAATTATATAGGCCTGGATTTAGAGTCCATAGGCAATTACATAGGGCTGAGTTTTTGCTCACCGAATGTCTCAGACCGAAGAAAGCCATTTTGTAATCAACATGATTTACGGAGCTAGTTGTTAAGCCAAAAAGTAGCATTTATTAATGTAACTATGGACTACAACTAAACGGCGAAGCTGATCGATGCGATATAAAAAAATCATATTGACGTAACGAGATTAATAAAATTTCTCATTTTAAATCCCCAAGAGTAAAGACTATTGTGTTCGTTAGTGAACTTTGTTTGAGTGAACACAAATTTGTAATAATTATAATTGTAAGTAATAACAACACATACCTGAGAGTTCCCATCATTCATTCTTCTGGAGAAATGAATGGTTTGTGGCTCCAGTTCGTCATCTGATTCCATTCTATAAAAAAAAACAAAAAGAAAATAAGAAAAATCATTTTAATTGCAGCTTACTACTGAACATAACAATTTAGGTGGTGAAATCGGTGACTGGAAGGCATATTTTTAAGAGCGATGTAACGCGGATTGATCATTTGCAACATTTCAACGTGTCTCGTAGCAGCAAGCAACATGACGCAATAACAATTGCCAAGAAGTATACTGTTTCGATGAAATGCATCGAATAAAATCTGCTTGTTGCTAACATCTAAGAAAGGCAGTGTGCTAAAGAAGTACTTCTATTGTTATAAAGACGACCTCTAACGATTAACAATGCCATGTGCCATAGCTTTATCGCGTTGATTTAGGCCATATGAGCTATATAGTTGAAATAATATCATACTGGTAAACGGAAACCACGCAGGAAATGTTGCTGAAGGATGCCGGGAAGGTTTGCGGAAAGGTTAAGGTATTAGAATGCTAGGATTGGTAGAAACAAAGTAGAGAGACACTCGACTAACGAAAACTCACTTTTAAGAACTTAAAGCTGAATTAAATGAAAAAAAATCCTTCTGTGCTAGGCCCAGCGTAACGGACGCATCCGCCACTAGCGCTACTACGTGGAAGGTCTCAGCCGAATGGTTTTTGTTGCCTCCCATCCGGCGTGACCCACCGGATCGTGAATAATGTGTGCAACTTAGCGAACGTAAAATTTTCAGCAGGAACATGTAATGTAATGTAATATATCCTTCTATGTTAAATAAATGAGAAGGATAACTGGTATGTTAATAACATTCATACTTCAATTCTAAGGTAAAGTTCTTCCAGCCAACTGGATGCAACACTATCATCAACTCTGCAACGGCAGGCGGTGCCTCATGTTGAGTATTGACGGCAAGAATGCGTCAGTACTCAACCACCATCACACAAATAATTGTCTTTACTTTGACGACCGTGTAGTAATGCCAAAATCACTACAGCGTCAGGTGTTAGAAAAATAGCATGAAAATCATGACGGTGTCATAAGAATGAAGTTGATCGGTAGATCTTATTTTTGGTGGAAGGGATTTGATAAAGACGTAATAGAGTGGGTTAAGGCTTGTCCTACTTGTCAAAAAACACAAAAAATTACGAAAGAAATAGTTACGTCTACTTGGCCTTCAGCCAGTCATGCTTTTCAGCGTCTTCATTTAGATTTGTTTCATTTTGAAGGTAATATTTTTTTATGGTAGTTGTCGACGCTTATTCAAAATTTATATATGTCAAACTTCTAAGAAAAACGTGTACTGAGAGTGTGTAAGAAAAGCTAGAAGACATTTATTCTTACTTTGGTCTACCTACGGAAGTTTGTTCGGATAACGGTCCACCGTTCAATTCGTCGGGGTTTATCGAAGGATGCAAGGCAAATAATATCAAAGTGTTGAAATCACCGCCATATCATCCGCAGTCGATTGGATTAGCGGAGAGGGGAGTTCGGACGATCAAAAAAATGTTGAAGAAGAATTTGTTTGATGAACGATTGAGACCAATACCATTACAGCGCAAGTTAAATCGAATTTTATTTAATTATCGTAACACTCCATCTACTTCTACAAGTAAAACACCATCGTCTTTAATCTTTTGTTACGTACCACGAACACTATTAAACACGAGCAATCCCGTTAAACTATCCATCCAGAACGATGAAAAATACGTAGACAAACCTACAAAATCTTCTCCAGTATCTGAACAAGTATGTTCCGTGTCTTATGAGAAAGGAGATAAAGTTTTGTCATCACGGAATCATCACTATGAATATGTGAAATGGATTCCTGCGTCAGTATTAGAAAAAATAAGTTCCAATCGATATTTGATAAATGTGCACGGTAATGTTAGAATGGTTCATACTAATCAGATTCGGACATCTGATCTATCGGAAGAATTCCATCCGCCCACGGTACCCACGGTCAGTACGCCAGTAGGGAAAGATAAAAAAACTGTAAACGCGAAAAACAAACAAACGGTTAGTTGGAAAAGAAGATGAAGTGAATCTACATATCCTAAACTAAGAATATCTAAAAGAATACGCGATAGGGACAGAAAAAACAGGTCAGGTTATTTAGTTGCTTGTTAATGCAATACATATTGTTTTGTTAGGTTATCTAAAATCTCATTTAAAGCTGGGAGAAGTGTAATATATTGTAATACAAGTGTGCATACTAATCTTAATAAGAAATATTGAATTCACTAACACCACCATATCTTGTACTATAAAAGGTGCTCCAGCATCTGCACGAGATCATTCACGATCGTGAAATAATAAAGATAACATCCCTAGAACATCACACACTCCACACGCACCGTTATAAACACAAGATGCATTGATTTTTTTTCTTCGACTCTGCATGCTGCATTAAAGCACCACACCAAAGAATGCGCTGCATGCTTAGAGTATAAAGAAACACCACACACTCGGAAGAAAGCACCAGAATGAATGCACAAATCGGTATTCAAAACAAAGTTGATTGCGGGGAGTTTGATCCATAACTAGAAGATTCACCTCACTGATGCCAAAAACCCTTATTCGCACATTCCACGACATGCACTGAGGGTTTTTCCCTACCTCCATTAATAATGTGCTCGCCGAAGCAACCAGGGAATGGTGGGAATATACAAACAACACGCACTTATTGCACGGAAAAGGCAGGCACAGACACTTTTCCACTTTTAGACACAACATTCGTTGGTAAATCGCACTGCATAAAGCAAATGAACATCATTTGCAAATTTTGGCGCTTCGTTCTCGCACAGATATAAAATTAAACACATAAAATTAAGCACAAAAACCAACGACACCTACGTAGGATCGTATGAGATGGGAACGTGTTTAACCTTTCGCACCGTCACGGCACGAGCTTGATGCACAACTAACGAAAAAGAAAATGTTGGAGAGGACGCGCTGAAAACAATTCCAGATAGCGCACAATCGTTTTCGCGCGCCACGGCCGTCGTCAGTTTGCACAGATAGACGACATTTCACAATTTACAGGGGCACCAGTTTTCATCGTAATTTCTTTTAGCCGTTCTAAAGGAACCCACTAGGGGCCCGATAAAAAACAAATAGGAGGAAAATGGTTGTCCCATGAAATATTTGGGATCGGTTCAGTGTGGGCCCCTATGCAATACAATGGAAAGGATTCGAACGTGTATCGTGTGTTCGCTCGTCAAAATTGTCGTTAGCTTACTAACCCATACAAAGACCTTCCGTCTTTACACAGCGTTGGTCCCCCACGCCTACGACCGACGTTGATTCTCCACGACTTTCTTGTTTCCTCAGCCCGCTTGTGACTGGTATTTCATTTTTCCACCACAGTAAGCACGATTTGCGAGAGAGGCATTATTCCGAAACCAATTTTTTTATGTTTTGGGCCCCTTTTCTCAACGAACACTCTTCACGCGATAATGCACCCTTATAAACATTAGATGCATTGATTTTTTTTTGGACTCTGCTTGCTGCATTTAAGCACCAAACCAAAGAATGCGCTGCATGCTTAGAGTGCAAAAAAAACAACACGCACTCGAATAAAAAGCACCAGAATTAATGCACGAATCGGTATTCAAAACAAGGTTGATTATGGGGAGTTTGATCCATAACTAGAAGATTCACCTCACTGATGTCTGCCAATTTTGCGGACCCAGCATCTATTCCGACTTGACCACCTTCGGAAACAATGATCCGCCATTGTTTTGTGACCCTCCTAACCTTCGCTGATATCAAAATGAGAATAATAAATTCATCATTTGCTCGAGATATTAATATTTTATTGTTTCAGTTACTACTGTGTTGGTTACCAAATGGTTATGGTGCCTGATAAGTAACTACAGAAATACGGACCAACAGTGCTTCACCAAAAACAAGCTGTTAAGAACAAATATTTTATACACAGAACAGTATGTTCCTATAAACCTAGGTTTGTCTAGGTTGGAAAGCAATTATATAGGCCTGGATTTAGAGTCCATAGGCAATTACATAGGGCTGAGTTTTTGCTCACCGAATGTCTCAGACCGTAGAAAGCCATTTTGTAATCAACATGATTTACGGAGCTAGTTGTTAAGCCAAAAAGTAGCATTAAATAATGTAACTATGGACTACAACTATTCGGCGAAGCTGATCGAAGCGATATAAAAAAATCATATTGACGTAACGAGATTAATAAAATTTCTCATTTTAAATCCCCAAGAGTAAAGACTATTGTGTTCGTTAGTGAACTTTGTTTGAGTGAACACAAATTTGTAATAATTATAATTGTAAGTAATAACAACACATACCTGAGAGTTCCCATCATTCATTCTTCTGGAGAAATGAATGGTTTGTGGCTCCAGTTCGTCATCTGATTCCATTCTATAAAAAAAAAAACAAAAAGAAAATAAGAAAAATCATTTTAATTGCAGCTTACTACTGAACATAACAATTTAGGTGGTGAAATCGGTGACTGGAAGGCATATTTTTCAGAGCGATGTAACGCGTATTGATCATTTGCAACATTTCAACGTGTCTCGTAGCAGCAAGCAACATGACGCAATAACAATTGCCAAGAAGTATACTGTTTCGATGAAATACATCGAATAAAATCTGCTTGTTGCTAACATCTAAGAAAGGCAGTGTGCTAAAGAATTACTTTTATTGTTATAAAGACGACCTCTAACGATTAACAATGCCATGTACCAAAGCTTTATCGCGTTGATTTAGGCCATATGAGCTATGTAGTTGAAATAATATCATACTGGTAAATGGAAACCACGCAGGAAATGTTGCTGGAGGATGCCGGGAAGGTTTGCGAAAAGTTCGGGCGTTTAGGACCCCTGGGAGGCGAAAACTTGCCAATGGTAGAGCGAAAGATGTCACGAGTGGGGGACCGAAGGAGAACCACTGTGCGAGAGGGATATATTCGCCTGTAGGAGAAGGAAAAGGGGTTTTTTTTGTAGAAGAACTCTAGTAGTGCGGTCAGCGGACCAAATTTTGAACTTTCGTTAAACTTCATTATTTTCTTCCTGGATTTTATAACGTAAAATAAAGTATTTGTGAAATGGTCCTCAAAAAATGAAGTGGAAGTGTAGCAAAGTTTACGCTGCATCTGCGTCCGAACAATTTTCAAAATTTGTGGTTTGATAGAATGAAAAAAAGCCCCATAGCCTCGGGCCGTGGTGAAGACTGTTTTGGATTCGTGAGCGGAAAAAGGAGAAGTGAAATTGTTCTCGGTACGACTGTGCGTAGGGGAAAGTGCACGGAGATTAAGCGTTCTCACGAAAGACAAAAGAGGCTTTGTGCCGCTATGTAAAGTGTGTGCTCATAAACCCGGTAGCGGAAATGTGCAGTTAATCAGGAAATAGATACAGCTACAATAATAAGTGAGCTGTGTTCTGCGCATCGAAGTCCCATATTTGAACGCCAAGCGTGTTGCGTCAAGTAAAATAAATTCAGAGAATCCTAGGGCTTGAGCGCACAAGAACGTCGTGTGTCAGAGTGAAGGAACTGATTTCAGCGAAAATGCTTATTTATACGGCAACAGTGAGCGTCAAGGAAAAGGAATTCGGTGAATCCTGTGAATGACTGGAATGCACAAGATTGACATATGTGGTAATGTACAGGATTCGGCGAAAATGCTGAATTAAGCTCGATTGGTGAGCTTCGTGAAGAGTGAAAGACATAAGTTTCTAGAAGTGTTGGCTTGGAACAGGTTTAATAACAAAAGTGAACTTATATATCTGAGGAATAGACTGTTTAGTGCTAAACTCTAGATTCAAAATGCCGAAAACAAGAAGGTCAACACAACGACTGATGCACTCGTTGGAGCTGGAAGAAGAGAAACAGTTAATGATGATGGAAAGGCAACAAGAATTTGATAAAAGTCTCTCAGAGCTTAAAGCCCAACATGAAAAGGAGATGGCTCTCCAAAAACAACTGTATGAGATGCAAATAAGCCATGAAAAGGAGTTACGCATGTGTGAGGTTCGGTTTAAAGAAGAACTACAGAAGGTGCAAAGGGAATCAAGAAAAGCTGCGGCATCTACTCCGAACGTATCAATCGGCGATATCGATGATCTCGCGCCTGCACAATCGGCAGCACGAAAAGTGGTTAACAAAAAACTGCCAAAGTTTCGCGGAGAACCAGATCGTTGGCCGTTGTTTTATAGTAGTTATGTTAATTCAACCAAAGCTTGCGGGTATACGAATATTGAGAACCTAACTCGTCTGATTGAATGTTTAGAAGGTGAAGCACTAGAATCAGTTAAAGGATATCTAATCCGTCCTGAATATGTTCCACAAGTCATCGAGGATCTGAAGGAACTCTACGTAAGTCCTGGAAAAGTATTGAAATCCCTTCTACAACAAGTGCGTCAAGTACCGGCTCCAAGCGCAAACCACTTAGAAACCTTTATAAAGTTTGGCTTGAAGGTTAAGTAACTCAATGAACACATTACTGCTTGTGAACTAACTGAACATGCTGATAATCCGCTACTAGTAGAGGAATTGATTGGAAAATTAACAACCAGCGACCAAAGAGAGTGGGTCCGCTACAAGAAGGATAAAACTGGTCATATGCTGGCGCTGTTTACAAGCTATCTACAAGAAGTAATGCGAGAAGCCAATGAAGTGCTGGGGTTTAGAACAACGCAACCTGAATCATCGCGAAATGCAAATAAAAAACGAGCATGAGAAACAACACTACGAGCGAATCCAGATGGAAATGTTGGGTATGTAAAAAATCGGGTCATTTTCTAAAAAACTGTTTTACTTTTAAAAACATGAGTCTTGCAGAGAAGGTTAAAACCAAGAACAGTCTAGGGCTCTGCGAGCGGTGTTTAAGAAAAGGATGCAACGAACAATGCACTACTTCCCGCCGCTGCAATGTAGCTGGATGCACGGAGTTACATAACCCGTTATTGCACTGAGTCAGAACAGTACTACAAGTTCAAAACGTAAGTGAACAAAACAACCCCGATATTCTTTTTAGAACATTACCGATAACCATTTACAATGGAGATAATCAAGTGGACACTATGGCGTTCATCGATGAAGGTTCGTCGGTTACGCTCATTGAAGAGAGTTTGGCAAACGCCTTGGAAGCAAATGGTGAAATCGAGCCTTTAATAATCTGCTGGACTAATGATGTTAATCGCCAAGAAGACAAATCGAAGAAACTACAACTTCTTATATCAGCTCGAAATTCCACGAAGAAATTCTCTTTATGCGATGTCAGAACAGTGTCCAAACTTCAACTACCGGAGCAGCAGATTTCTATATCTTCTTTGAAAAAGCAATTCACAAATTTACGCGATATTCCGTTTGATCATGATCAGGAAATGAGTTCTAAAATCATTATAGGATTGAACAACATAGAAATACTGGCCCCACTTGAATCTCGCATCGGCCGCAAAGGTGAACCAGTTGCTCGGGTGGACAGTATACGGAGCTAATTCACAGAGAAAACAAAGTCAGACCTATCTGCTCTTCCATCAGGTGGAAATGACGAATCGGGAACTATACGATGTTATGCAACAACAATATATAGTTGAAGAGATTGTGGCTACTGAATACAACGTTCCGGAACCGGTAGAGGACAAAAGAGCCAGGGAAATTCTTGAAAATACCACCGTCAGACGAGGCAAACGTTTTGAAACTGGTTTGTTATGGCGGAATGATATACGTATATACGCTATACGTTTACCCGATAGCTTGCCGAAGGCAGAACGAAGGATGAAATCTAGGGAAATGAAACTTCAGAAAGATCCTGAACTACGTAGCAAAGTACAAGAGATGATTGTTGAATATCAACTCAAAGGATTTGCTCATAAACTGACTGCAGAAGAAGTAAAGAAATATCCAGGTAATGAAATATGGTATCTACCGTTGAATGTAGTTCAAACGCCCAAGAAACCTGGTAAAGTCAGACTGCTCTGGGATGCTGCCGCAGCAGTAGGAGAAGTATCTCTTAACTCAGAACTGTTGAAGGGGCCAGACCTGTTGGTACCATTACCAAAAGTGGTTTGCCGATTCCGAGAGAAATCTGTGGCGTTCGGGGGCGATCTGCAGGAAATGTTTCATCAATTGTTGATACGAGATCATGATAAACAAGCTCAACGCTTCCTATATGGTGCGTAAAAATACGTGCTTGATGTAGCTACATTCGGAGCAACTTGTTCGCCGTGCTCAGCACAATACGTTAAGAATCTTAACGCAAAAGAGCATTCTGTAAACTTTCCAAGGGCAGCAAAGGCTATTATAGAACATCACTATGTAGATGATTACTACGACAGTGTCGACTCAGTGGAAGAAGCTATAACCCTAGCCAAGGAAGTTGGATTCGTTCATGAACAAGGCGGAATAAGAAATTGGATGTCCAATTCCAGCAAGTTTTTGGCCAACATCACACTTTTTCATCGACAAGACTGTGGAACATGAACAAGTTCTAGGAATAGCATCTCAAGAAGACTGCTTCTATTTCGGTATGACGGTACATGCACAGAGTGTAGAGCATTCCTTTGGAACTAACATTCCTACCAAGAGGAAGGTATTCAGTTTTGTTATGTCCCAGTTTGACCCAATGGGGTTCATAGCCCCAACACCATACGGGAAAAAATGATTATACAAGATATATGGCGCAGTGGTTGTGACTGGGACTCGACGATCGATAGGACAACATATAATGAATGGCTTCGCTTTATTCGTCTCCTACAGAATGTTGCATCTATGAGTGTTCCAAGGGCTTACTTTGGTAATGCTAAATCATCGGAAGTATCAAACATTCAACTTCACATCTTTTCAGATGCAAGTGATTCGGCCTACGGATGTGTGGCTTATCTGCGGGCAGTTGTCGGAAACAAAGTAAAATGTGCTCTAGTTATGAGTCGTACTAAAGTGGCGCCGATAAAACAAATGTCGATTCCCCGCTTAGAGCTATTGGCAGCTGTATTAGGAGCGCGACTGGCGCAAACGGTGAAGAAGAATCACAACCTCAACATAACGAAGGAAGTATATTGGACGGATGCGAAAGTAGTCTTGTCGTGGATACGTTCAGATCAGCGGCGTTATAAACAGTTCGTTGGATTTCGTATAGGCGCAATTCTCAGCATGACGAACCTTTGTGATTGGCAACGGCTCCCTACGAGGATGAATGTGGCGGATATACTTACAAAATGGGGCAAAGACCCAGACATGACACCGGAAAGCGATTGGGTACATGGACCATCATACCTGTACGAGAATGAAGTATCTTGGCCAGGCGATGAGATACCGCCTGCCAATACACTGGAAGAACTACGTACCCATCTACTTCTACATCGTGTGATAGAGCCAAAGTTCAGAGTCGACGTCTCGAGATTCTCAAAATGGTCGGTTCTAGTAAGAACCATTGCCTGTGTTTATCGTTTCACCTCTAATTGCTTGCGGAAAACGAAAGGTGTACCAGTGGAAACAGTACATGCAACTCCAAGACAACAACAACGGATAATCACCAACAAGGTAAATTGTATGCAAAGTGCACTAAAACAAGAGGAATACGAAAAGGCAGAGAGGATGCTGATTCGACAAGCTCAAGTTGACGGTTTCTTGGATGAATACCAGATTCTAGCAAGAAATCAGAAGCTTCCAACGAATAGATGGATCACATTGGAAAAGTCCAGTCCACTATACAAATTATCGACCATAATGGATCCCCACGGTATCCTGAGAATGGAGGGCAGGACTGCGAATGCAGAACATCTTCCTTTCGATCTTCGCTTCCCTATAATTCTTCCAAGTAACCATCCTGTCACTATGATGATAGTGCGTAGTTATCACGAAAAGTGTGGACACGGGTATCGCCAAGCGGTAAAAAAAAAGCTACGACAATTGTACTATATACCTCATGTGGACGATGTAGTTCGAAAAGTGTCTTCTTCGTGCGTATGGTGCAAAGTAAACCGAAACCAGCCCGAGTTTCCGAGAATGGCACCAATGCCGATTGAACGTCTGACACCGAACTTGAGAACATTCAGCTTTACAGGAGTAGAATTTCTGGGTCCCTTCGATGTGACGATTGGGCGCAGACATGAGAAAAGATGGATCGTACTTTTCACCTGTATGGTGATTCGAGCCGTACATCTGGAGGTAGCGCATGGGCTGTCCACTCAAGCGTGTCTGATGGCAATTCGTAGATCGGGCGACGTGGCTGGCCCAGAGAATTTTTTTCGGACAACGGAACAAATTTTCAAGGAGCTAGTAAGGAGATAACAAGCACGATTGCAGACATCGAACTTCAATGGGCCGATCAATTCACCAATGCAAGGACGAAGTTGTTATGTATTTTTAATCCGCTTTTATTATTTAACGATTATAACTATTAAGACATGTGTTTTTCGACCGCGTTCGTAAAGTGACAACCACGATACCCGATCTTGTCAAGGCGGAGCGGATGACAGCTACTGTCATCGCGGTAACGGGTGTTCCTTACACAACAGAAGTGGACTTTCAATCCACCAGCTACCCTCACTAAAGACAGACCCCAGCTGGATTAGAGATGAAAGTACTAAAGATACAGATTCAATACATAAAATGAAAGGAAAAATTTACGCCGATAAGAGACGGGGGTCAAAAGTTTCTTAAATTTTAGTAGGAGATAAAGTAAGAATACGGAATTATGAACTAGCAAAGCTGGAACCAAGGTGGTCGAGGGAGGTCTATGAAGTAGTAAAAAAAGAAGGAAATGATACAATAGTAATCAATGACCAAGGAGTGCAGTATCGGCGACCGGTTGCACACATTAAGAAGATACAAGCAAAAACAATTGTACAGAATAGTAAAGGAAAAGGAACGGTAACTACTACCGGTAATGCAAAAAAAAGCAGACCGAAACGAATATGTAAACATCCTGCGAGGTACCAGTAGATGTATTTTTTAAAATTTGTTTATTGTAATTCTTATTTTGGACGAGAAAAGGGATGTAGGGATGAGAGTTATAAGAACCCGTGAGAGTGGTGTGGTTAAGCACGATGAGAACTTGTGAGTGGCAGGATGGCTCGAGATTAAAGTGGGAATCGAGGAGCAGACGCGCTTGAGCGGTTGACTAATACGGAGTAAAAGAACAGTGAAAGCTATTTTTGCTAAGCTATTTTTGAGCTATTTTTTACAAAGCTATTTTTGAAATAGGTATTACAATTCATCAAAAGATATATTTTCTGTAAAATGCAAACAATTGGATTGCATTTGTTACAATCGGCCGTTGATCTCATTTTGAATATTAGATTCATATTTGTCATATTAAAACTGATCCATTATTATAGCAATTCTTATCCTATAATATTATTTACAACTCATTATCAACACTTTGCGTTATTAATTATTTAATTTATTGTAATAGAAATAAATCGGTAAATAATAAACATGTTTTTTGCAGTGCCATTTTTTTATGTTTTCTTTCGCGCCAAATAGGAGGACACTATACATGCACGAAAATGAATTACACGTGAACCGTTTACAACACACGTATTATAAAGTAATATATTCTATACCGAAATTCGACACCTTACAACATGCACACTCCCGCCTCTCAAACGTTCATCGCGGTCGCTTGTCCGAACCGAAGTGTCTGGCCGCGCGCGCCCGTACGCTGACCTCTCGCTGGCACCGGTGGATCGCACTTACACCATCGACCGCTGGCCGTTACCTGTCAGCGGTGAGTTACCGTGTCGGATCCACAGATGCGACATAGGGTGGTCCATAACATCTCCCCCTTTTAATTTGCAGGTTATACCCCTCGAGCCTACGCGGAAGTCTTCTAGTCCTAGAAGACCGGCGTGGTGATCCTACTGGTTGTTGTCGCCTTCTCGGAATGAGGGGTATCGGTCTGGGAGATGGTCCACTCGGTAAAGGTATTTCTTCAGTGCCTCCAGCAGGCACTAGCTGTTCGTCGTCGGGAGCACTTTCAATGAGAAAGTCTATGGGTAGCTGGTGGCGAGGCGCTAGTGTGGAAGACTGGCGAGTGGCGCTAGTATTTCGCTCCCTCAATTGGTTCAGGTGGCGGCGATGTAAACGACGATCCTCGGTCTCGATCTCGTATACCACGTTACCAATTGCACGTAGGACTTTTGCAGGAACCCATTTCCATGAGTTCCGCGTATACCACTTTGCGTAGACAAGATCACCTCCCTGGAAACTACGATCTCGTCTTACTGGTTCTGCTTCCGGTGTCAAAGGTGGTTTTAACAGCTCCATTGCTGTCCGGATCTTTCTTCCGAACATAGCCTCCGCTGGCGACCGATGCTTTTCCAACGCTGGGTTGGGGGTTGCTCGGTAAGTTTGCAGGAATATTTCAAGCGCTTCTGAACGGGATGCTCCTCCTTCTTCAATCTTCTTTACTGAACGCTTGAAAGTGTCGACGAAACGTTCGGCTTGCCCGTTGGATTGAGGATGAAATGGTGGACTGGTGACGTGTTGAATACCGCTGCTAGCACAATACTCCGCGAATGTGGTACTAACAAATTGCGGTCCGTTGTCACTTACGAGCGTTACCGGAGACCCGAACCTCGCGAATAGGTTTCGTAATATGGCGATTGTTGCCGATGAAGATGTGCTACTCGTCTTAATGACTTCTGGCCATTTGGTGTAGGCGTCCACTACTACTAAAAAATATTCGCCCTCAATCGGTCCTGCGTAGTCGACGTGTATTCGCTCCCATGGCTGTTTCGTAGTTGGCCAGGATACTGGTTTAGTGTGCGGTGGCGTTTTGGCGGCAACCGCACAAGCACTGCACGTTCTGACGCATTGTGCGATGTCCTCGTCCATCCCTGGCCAGTACACGTAGCTTCGGGCTAGTGCTTTCATCCGCTGCATTCCTGGGTGCCCCTCGTGCAGTTGCTTAAGACACCTTTGGCGCAATTTTGCGGGAATAACCACTCTCTCCCCGAACAAAATGCATCCACGTACTGTGGATAGCGCTTCGCTTCGATTGAAAAAGCGTGCCAAATCTTGGCCGTACGTTGTGTCTTGAGGCCAACCTTGCAGGATGTAGCGGTGAACTCGTCGCAGTACCGTATCAGCCCTAGTAGCGTTCGCAACGTCTCTAAAATTAAGAGGGAATGCATTTATTGACTGTATGGCAATGTAACTTACGTCCTTTTCGAGTTCAGTGCTGGCTACGATGTATTCCGGATCCGGCTTCGCATGCTCGCTTATCAACCTCGACAGTAGATCCGCGTTTCCAAACTTTGTCGAGGGAACATATTCGATGCTGAAGTCGTACAGCTGCAAGGACAGCGCAAAACGTTGCAGTCTGTTAGCTGTGTAGACCGGTATGCCTTTTTTGGATCCGAATATCCGTAGCAACGGACGATGATCTGTCTGCAGACGAAAATGCCGACCGTACAGCATTTTGTGAAACTTCTTCACCGCAAAAATGATGGCAAGGCCTTCGCGATCGATTTGGCTGTAGTTGTTTTCCGCTTTCGTGAGTGCCCTCGATGCGTGCTGAACAACCTTTAACGAGCCATCTGCGAATTTGTGGCTGATCGTGGCGCCAAGTCCCACCGCTGATGCATCTGCAGATACTACGATTTCGGCGTTTGGATCGTAATGTGTTAGGAGCAGATCCGATGATAGTATCTCCTTGAAATGCTTGAAAGCGCGTTCGCATTCGCGAGTCCAGATAAAACTGGTTTCGTTCTTTAAAAGAACATCGAGAGGGTATCTAAGGTCGCGCATTTTCGGAACGAATCTACCATAGTAATTTACTGCGCCTAAGAAAGACCGGACTTCGCTTACGTTAGTTGGCGCTGGTAGTTTTAGGATCGCTTCGATCTTTGCAGGGTTTGGCCTGAGTCCACGACAATCGACGATGAAACCTAAATATTCGATTTGGTGCGTTTTGAATGCACACTTTTCCGCACGGATTGTAAATCCGTAATCGCGTATTCTGTGGAAAAGGTTAAGAAGGTTTTCGTCGTGCTCGCTTTCCGTTTTACCACCAACGATTACGTCATCCATGTAGCCGGATGTTCCTCGTAACCCTGCGAGCATTGTGTCGATTAGTTGCTGAAATGCGGCCGGTGCTATTTTGATACCCGGTGGTAGGCGATTGTAGTGGTACAGTCCACGATGTGTGTTGATGGTTAAGAGGGGACGGTATTTAGCATCAATTTCGACCTGTAAAAACGCGTCCGAAAGGTCGATTTTGCTAAAAAATTTACATTGAGCCAGCTTTGCGAATATATCATCTGGGAGCGGTAAAGGGTATTCGTAAGACTGGAGAGCCGAATTCAATCCTGTCGAGTAGTCTCCGCAAATCCTAATACTACCGTTCCCTTTTCTTACGACGACAATGGGCGCTGCCCAATCGGAATAATCGACTGGCGTGATGACGTTAAGTGCCTCTAACCGATCAAGCTCTTTTTCAACTGTTGTTTGCATGGCATAAGCTACTGGGCGCTTGGGACAAAAGGTCGGACGTACGTTTTCTTTTACTTGCAGCTTGATACTCGCCTTGGTGCATAATCCGGTGCCGTTGAAAACAGTCGGAAATCTGCTCTCCCATTTCGCAGATTCACACTCGACTCGATTGCAGAACTGGTCCATTGGCAAAGTTCCTAGCGAAAAAATGTCGACAAAATCGGCCCCCAGAAGCTGTAGATTAGAGGGAACAACTCGAATCGTTGCGGATTTTGTCACACCGTTGATCGTGACTTTCGCCTCAAACTCGCCATCCAGCTGAAGGCGTGTACCGGATGCTGTCTTCGCATGCACTTTTGCTGTCGTTAGAGGCGGCATGCCTAGCTGCTTCCACGTTTTCCTTCCGACTATTGTGATGTCCGATCCCGTATCGAGTTGCAAACTAGCTGATTTGTTACCTATTTGAATGTTTACAAATTTGCGCTTATGAATGTTACGAACATTCACTACCACTACACGTGTCGCTGTCGAAGTGCGCTTGTGAGATCGGATGAACTTCTTTTTTCGGCCTGACGAGCTGCAATGACCCTCGCGATGGCCAAATCTCCCACAATCCTGGCACTTGTGAGAGCCGTACGTACACTCTCTCACCCAATGGGAATCGCCGCATAACCAGCACGGTCTCGGTGGCTTCGATGCCGGTGAACTTCGGTCGGGATGTCGCTGGTTAGTACGCTCGTTTTTCTGAGCGCTGCGCTGCTTATTCTCGCTCTGCAATGCAAGAACTTTTTCTTCCTTCCCAGTGGCGAACATTGTACTTACTACCTTTAAGCCTGTTAACCGTTGGCCTTCGGCGGATAGCTGCTCCAGCGTGAGATCCGGCCGATCCTCAATTCGTGCTAGGAGCCTTGTTCGGACGTCGTTATCCACTTCCTCTCTTAACCCGCAAACAAACATTAAGCATTTGAACTGGTCCTCCGTCATACTAGCGAACTGAAAATCGTTGCAGGCACGATTTACTCTACAAGCGAACGGAAGCAGATCTTCGTTTCGCTCTTTCGCTGTTTGGAGGCACTTGTATCGCTTACTACTAAGCGATTCTACGGTTCCGAATAGCTTCTTTAGTTTGCTTACCGTCTCGTCGAACGTGAGGTCGCGGGGCAGGCAGGGAAGAATGAAGTTTGCGTACCGCGCGTGTTCCGCTGTACCCAATTTGCGAGTGAGCAGGCGGATTTTCGCTGAATCATCGAGCCGGGAAGCGTCTTGTACGAACAGATCCTCGAAGCGCGAGTACCACGCTTGAAATGTGGCACCGGATTCTGCGTCGTACCGAAACTCGCTTATGCTTCCCGATAGGGCGTCCATGATCAGCTCGGGATCCCGTGGCGCTAGTGACTGTTGCTGGGCGGGGGGCTGGGGTGTCGTGTGGTGCTGCTGCTGCATCAACTGAGCCATCATCTGCTGCTGTTGAGCTGCTTGTTGCTGCTGCTGTTGCATTTGCTGCTGCATTACTTGCAGCATTTGGTACAGTAACCCGAATTCAGGACTCTGCGTTACCGGTCCTGACTGGAGTGACGCTACGCCTTGATGCTGCGACGGCTGTTGCTGGGTCGATGCATTTTGCGATGGTGGAGGTACGCGTTGTGAGAAAGCCGCGTTCAAAATGCTTGCACCATTCTGCGACAACCGACGCTGTTCGTCTGTCTCTGGATTTTCGCCGGGACTATACATTTATTTTGCGGTATCTTTGACGGAATTGTCTAGGATTTAAATAGGAAGCACTTCACACGCGAAAAAAAAAACTTTTTTTTTTTTCAACACTTATAGTTCCTATTTTAAATTTCGTTTTCCTCGTCGCCACTTTTATGTTTTCTTTCGCGCCAAATAGGAGGACACTATACATGCACGAAAATGAATTACACGTGAACCGTTTACAACACACGTATTATAAAGTAATATATTCTATACCGAAATTCGACACCTTACAACATGCACACTCCCGCCTCTCAAACGTTCATCGCGGTCGCTTGTCCGAACCGAAGTGTCTGGCCGCGCGCGCCCGTACGCTGACCTCTCGCTGGCACCGGTGGATCGCACTTACACCATCGACCGCTGGCCGTTACCTGTCAGCGGTGAGTTACCGTGTCGGATCCACAGATGCGACATAGGGTGGTCCATAACACATTTTTAAACCGTTGAGGAAACAGTCGCCTTTGAAGACAACACCAAAGCCGCAAAAGGGAGGCAGACTAGACAGGGTGTTTTGTATCGTTCAGTCTGTGTACATTTGTTTGTTTTTGTTTCAGTCACGTCATGGCCCGTCGAATAATGTCCCGTCCCGTCGAAAAATGTCGAACACAGGAGGTTGTTCTCGTAAAGACCGACGCCATAGCACATGACCCACAGCACAAGCAATAGCTCCACAACCACAACAATAACCACAATAACATCACCGGACCTAGACCATCACACAAAACAATAGGACAAACAAATCGAACAACAACAATAGTACAAAACCTGTTGGAACCTAACAAATAGCGAGGGTAAACGTCAGCAACAAAACCCCACAAGGGTAGGTTGAGTGCACTGTTGACAGGTTCTTCTCTCCTGCAAATGTAATAAAAGGAGCGAACGGAGAGGAAGCGGCCTCTTTTTGCGATAGAACGCTCATATGCGAACTATGTTAGAATTTGGAGAAATTGTTGGATTAAAAAAACTTATTAAATAAAGATCAGAAAACAGAAAAGACGGTCTTTAAGGAATAAGTGCGGCGGTGCCGCAACAAATTTCTAACATAAGCTTTATGGCGCGTATTCGTATGAGCATTGCGTGTAAAGTGTTAGCATGAACAATCCTGTGAATTCATAGTCGGGGACTATAAAGATTCTAGGAAAGTGTTGATATGCATAATTGACGCGAGTAATTAGGAACAATTCGTTGAATGTAGTCGGGGATAACAAAGATTCGCAAAAAGTGTTTCATAAGTTTGAGTAACAATACTGCGAGTGCAAGCCAGCACGGTGAAGACGTCGCGAAAGGTGTTGATCTTAAACTAAACTTCTGTGTGTGCGTTTTGCTGTGTATGTGGAACGCAGATAAAGTCGCATAATCGGAAAGTGTTCTTAATGCATGCATGAAGAAAGTTGTGTTTTACGGAAATATTGTTTGAAGTAGCTCGGCACAATCCTCGGAAATAACCTTGAACAGACGTGTGCACAAGAAATTCGGTGAATTTAGCACGATTAGTAAATCAGTGTGTGTGCGCGTGTGAGTGGAAAATTCCAGAAACTGTCCGCGTACGTAGTCCGTTCGTAGACATGCGTAAACGTGTAGGTGCAAGCCTTTAGCGCACGGGAGCACAAACAATTCGGTGAATTGTCGCTCCGATTAGTTAGTCGGAGAGTGAGCGTGTGTGTGTGTGTGGAAGCGAAGTTGATTTGCTGTCCTTTATTGCAGTACACAAGAGTACGTTGTTTCCGGGAACTGTTCGTGTCGATGGTCTTTTTTTTTTTTTTTTAAATAGCGGATTTTTATTGCAGTCTTTTTAAAACACAGCAAATAAGATTCCTCGCTTTACTCCTTTAAGTAATAGTTCCCGCGAGGGATGTTTTTCTTAAAGGATTGATGCTTTCAGCATTATCACTAATAAACAATAAAAACTATTGAACACATTCATTAATTTCAGTTAAGTAGTCGCTTAGCTATCGAGTTAACACTTTGAAATTCCGTTGACCCTCCCTTTCTTGAAACGCAAGGAGTGCGAAAACCGTTTCGCCTCGATCCGCTCGTCATGCCTTTTTAACGGCCGGAAAATTCGGCTTCGCTAGCTGCTGCCTGCTCAGCAACGCTTAAGGAGTCTCTGTTGTCGATAGTATTATCGTTTGACGAAGTTTCATCTTCCTCAAATAATTGATGAGGTAACGTCAAACGATTTTGCTCGCGCCATCTCGCCATTCGTAGACGGGCTGCTTCCCGTCGTTCAGCGGTTGCGGGTGACGGTGGTGGTGATGGAGACCGTCCACCACGTTGCTCCTCTCGTCGTCGTGCGGTTTGCGCTCGTCGTGCGGCATTACGCCGGTCGTTCCGGGCCCGCCGCACTGCGTCGGGATCGACCGGAGCTGCAGCTGACAACGCCTGCATGTCCTGCGATGCCAGATTCGCACGCTCCTCGTCCCACTCATACTGGAGATCATCTGCGATTCGAGCGGCTGCCTCGCAGATCCTGCTCCAGCTCTCAGGGCTCTGTAGAAGAGACTGCTCGAGGTTCTCTGGAGTCACCGGGTTCGGTCCCCCGTCGCCTAGCAGCTCGTGACGAGTTGCTGCAAACCGCGGGCAGTAGAACATTGAATGCTCCGCCGTCTCCACCACTCCAGGGCATCGGCGGCAGTCCGGGGACGACGTGAAACCCTTGCCGCACAAGTAGTCACGGAAAAATCCGTGTCCGGAAAGCATCTGTGACAGCTGAAACGTCACGTGTCCATGTTTCCGCAACTGCCATGCCCTCACATCTGGGATGGTACGGTGGGCCCACCGTGTGTAGCGACTAGCATCTGCACTGGCGGCATCCGCGTCCCATTCCTGTTGCCAATGTTGAAGCGTGATCTCCCGCTCTTGCCGGCGCACCTCCCTGCTTGAGTCAGAAGTATTTGTCTGTAGCCTTTGATGGACCCGGTTGTCCTCGTCCACCAGTAGACAAATTGGCACAAGTCCAGCCAAAAGTACCGCTGTTTCATACCGGGTGCTACAAAATGACCGTGATACGCGGATAGCCGTTTTCCGTTGGACGCGTCGAAGCAGTCGGCGACACTCGCGGATTTCTAGTCCATCTCTCCATATTGGTGCAGCATACCGTATGACGGACTCGACCACCGCCGCCATGAGGCGTGACTTACTAAGCTTCGGTCCGCGGTGGTTGTTCATGAGTCTGGTTACTGCGTCTGCCATTTTGGTTGCCTTAGCCGCCACTTGTTGGACATGTGGAAGCCAAGATAAATGGTCCTGCAACCTCACTCCAAGATAGCGGATTGAGCGTGAAGACTGCACAACCACTCCGCCAATGTTGATTTGGGCAACCGGAGGACGCTTTATGCTGGAGATGATGGTCATCTCCGTCTTCTCCGGCGCCAGCTTCAGGTGATGTCTTTGCATCCAGTCGTTGATGGTCTCGACCGCCTGCTCTGCTATACTTGCTGCTGTTTGGGGTGTAGTGGCCGGTACCAGCAACACAAGATCGTCCGCATACGCCATGGATTTGACTCCTGATGGGAGAGGGACGTTGAGAACCCCGTCGTAGAGAAGGTTCCACAGCGTGGGGCCCAGTATGGATCCCTGTGGAACTCCAGCTGTAATGTCCTTTTCAATCGGTCCCTCACTGGTTTCTTCCGTCAATTTGCGGCCGTCGAAGTAACTGCGGAGAATGTTCTGCAACTTATTCGGGACTCCCTTGTCGCGCAATGCTTCGGCGATGAACTGCCAACTCGCTGAATTGAAGGCATTGCGTACGTCGAGCGCCACCACCATCAAGCAGCGTTTGTCGCGTTGGTTGGTACGGCGGAAGGACATGGCCGTCTTTCCAGCATCGACGACTCGCTGAATCGCGCTGATAGTGGATCTTCCACGGCGAAAACCAAACTGCGCATCAGACAACAGCTGCGCGTCCGGCTCTTCCAGGTGCTCATTAAGACGGTTGAGGATCAGGCGCTCCAACACCTTGCCAAGTGCATCCAGCATACATAATGGCCGGTACGAGGAGCTTTCCCCAGGAGGTTTGCCCGGCTTTGGTAGCAGCACCAGGCGTTGCCTCTTCCATGACAAAGGAAACTCGCCACGGTCAAGGCAATCCTGATACAAACGGCAGAAAACCTCCGGATACTCCCTGATTACCGTCTTTACCGCTGCGTTAGGAATCCCATCCAATCCAGGCGCCTTCCTGTTACTCATGCCGTCTACAATAGACAACAGTTCAGCTGTTGTGACTGGGCGAAGGGTCACTCGATCTTCGCTCGCATCCCCCTCTTGGGAATAACCTGGCCAGTCTACCGGGGGGTGAGTTGGAAACAGGTCACTGACTATCCGCTCAAGCTCAGATGGGTCAGTCTCCGGTGGCACTCGGCTACCACGGAGTCGGCTCATAACGACCCTGTAACCTACCCCGAACGCGTTTTCTTCACACAGGTCGATGAGCTCGTTGAACTGGTCCCGTTTGCTCGCTCTGATTGCCTTTTCTAAGGTACGTCTCGCTGTTCGATGGCACGCCGCTGCATAGCTGCGCTGCTGCAGATCCGTGGTGTGTTGCATCCTGTCACGAGCGGTCTCACATTCCACACGGAGCTGTGCTATCTCAGGTGACCACCAAAAGGTATCACGATGTGGATTTCGCTGTGATGAGGTAACCCGCTCCATTGTCTCATTGCACGCTTTCAGCATAGCATCGACCATCTCCTCATGCGAGGTTGCGCGCTCTGAAAACCGAGCGGCTCGGAGTGCGACGCAAAAAGCGTCCGCAGAGAACTGTGTCGCCTTAAATCGTCGGCCTGCGTGACGGAATCGCTGTCCTTCATGTTGTTGATTCTGCCGTTGTCGCTGCTGTTGCTGGCGCCTAACACCGTTATTGTCTCTTCTGGTGGGTACATCCACTTCAAACCGTACGTACCGATGATCTGATGCCGTGTAGCGCTGACTCACCTCCCAAGAATCGGGGCGAACAATGAGAGTGCTCGCGAACGAGACGTCCACGATGCTGGGTGTGGCGACGCCACAGCCATCGAACGTAGGTATGGAGCCACGATTGAGCACCTGCAAGCCTAATTGCTCGATAACGCTGAGCAGCTCTTCTCCTCGCGTTGTAGTCCGCCTACTACCCCACTCCTCATTCCAGGCATTGAAATCGCCAGCGACAACGACATGAGGATGTGGGAGGGCCTCGAGCTGAGCTGCTTCAAGGAAAGCTCTGAATTCATCCATATTGAGACGAGGAGGGGCGTAGCAGCTAACGAATACAACCCCAGCTATTTGGGCGGCCACAAGCCCAGGTGCTGCACTGATCCATGCCCGTTGGATCGGGTGAGTCCCGGTGGCCACCACCGCCACTCTCCTTGACGTGTCAAAAGCCCAGTTGTCATTTCCCTCTGGAGGACGATACACCTCAGAGAGTAACACCACATCACAACGCTCCTCGCGAGCGGTCTGGATCGCCAAATCTTGGGCAATTCTGCCTCCTCCGATGTTCACTTGCAACACCTTCAGCTCGAACTTAGAAGGGGCTGAGCACAGGCTATGTCTCCTACGCGGTGAGAGCCACCGCAGACAGCACACTTCACATCGGCTGAGCATCCTCGGGAATGATGTCCCTCCGTACCACAACGGATGCAAATTTTCTGCCGGTCCACCAACGATCGGCAGTCACGGGCTAGATGACCAAAGATCAGACATCGATAGCATCTCTGCCGCTCTATCGGTGCAGCTGGTGCTTCGTCCAGGTAGGTGATGCACCCGCACAGTCTAATTTTACGACCAGACAGTGCCTTTACCTGTTTCGCCGGAAGCCTTGCTCGGGCGAGTTTCGTTCCATCGAACCGCTCCCACATGCTGACTGTGGTGATTCCACTCCGACCTTCCAGTTCGGCGTTCAGAGCAGATCGAAGTTCTTCCTCCGTGGCCGAGGGGTCAATATGGCTGACCATTATATCACCCATATCAGTGATGGCCCTTGCAACACCATCATCGCCAAGCAATGTTTGAATTCGCGAGCGAATCTCCTCTGTGTCTGCTGAACGACTTAGCGGCAAACGAAGGTTGTTGAGACGGGTTCGCTTTCCCATCTTAACGAGCTGCGCGATGTCCTTCACGCTATCGTTCTCATTGAGGGCGCGACGGACCTTCGTGTAGACTTCCAGCCAGGTCTTTCCTTCTTTAGGCACCACCTCGATTACGTCATTCTTGATGCGGCGCGATTTTCCTGCTGCATTCTGCTGCAAAGCTGATTGCATGCTGACCGCTCGCTTCTGCTGTTGTTGTTGACGTTGTGCCTGCTGCTGTGGTTGTTGCTGTTGCTGCTGGATTAGGCATCCTTGTTTTTGCAACTTCAAGGCACCACCACGGTTTCGTTTCGAGGGGCGGCGGAGTGCCTCAGCATAGGTGAAGCCTTCCTCGTCAACAGGCAGCGTGGCCACTTCCTCCGTATCACACGGTCGTTGGTGCTGTGACTTTTGCTGCAATGGTTGCGGCTGCAGTTGTTGTTGTTGGTGCTGCTGCTTGTGTTGTTGCTGTTGTTGTCTTTGCTGAGGCTGAGCTACTATTACGCCCAACGATTGCGCCAACAACTCTTGCAAATTGCGACGCTCCTCCTTTAATTCCGCCTTAAGCGTCGCAATATCTTCGCGAGCACACTGTTCGCGATACCGCGCATCCTTAGCCTCATTTGAGGCATCCTGCATTTGCGTACGAAGCAACACCAGGTCCTGGCGCAGCGTCGCTACTAGTTCTCGGAGCTCCTCATTGCTCTTCGACGCTGCCTCTAGCATCAGTCGAAGATCCTCGTTGGCGACAGCCATTGTGCCAGATTTTGGTACTTCTACTCCACCAGACGCTTTGATATGGAGTGTGCGCGACTCCGTTGTTACCGACGAACGGCTTACTGTCGCTTTCGCCTGACCCGCGTTGGCCGTCACCGAACGGAGCGTACGATGCTCCATCATTGTATATTATTCTCCCGCTGAATGCATGAAATTACACTGACCGGTAATGTGTGTGTCACGACTACTGTGTGTGTCTCGGCTAATGTGTGTGTCTCGGTTATCCGAATTTCGACATTCGACTTTTGAAAATTCGAACAGACGCTTAGTGACAGCACTGTCAACACAAACACATGTGACGACACACCTGATGCCACTTGTTTCCGTATTGTGTACGTACTTTTTCCGCTTAGTAAGATCACTTAAATGATTGTACTTCACTTTACCCGAACTCAGAATCACTTGATCGTTAGATTTCAACGCGCTTCATTAATATTATTTTACACTTTTCCACACAATTTTCACTTTTCTGCCGGAGCGGCACGGTATCACGTCTAAACGTCTGTTTTGACAGATCGCTCTCCCGTGTCGATGGTCTGATCGCGGACATGCGTTAACGTGTGTGTGTGTACATGCAAGGCATCTAACAGAGATTGATTACTATACAGAAACTTTCCAGGAATAATTTTTCGCCGATAACTTCGATCCGGTACAACGAGTTCAAGCGTGTTTGTGTGTTTCGCGAAGACTTGTACAATTAGGCGGTTGTGTTGTGTTCCTGAAATTAGCCTGCGTTCTTAATTGTGTAAGAGCGTCAGCAAACGTGGACATTGGTTACCAGTTCAGTGAAAATTCGATCATCACATCACATCGACAGCAACAATAGTGACTTAGGACAAAGAAGGCTTTGTGTAACAAAGACTTTGGTGAAACGTCTACACCCAACAAATCTTGGTCGAACATCGCAGATGTAGTGCATGAGCTTCTGGTGGAACGTCAGCGATAAGTCTTTGGTTCGTAGTATCGTAATCGTTCGACTATTAAACAATATCAATTTTTAGCATGCCGAAGACACGAAGCGATAAAGGAAGGGATGAGGCTGAAGCTGGACCCAGCATGGTTAGGGTACCTCCATCATCTAAGAGCAGTGAGGTGGAGGACGTAAATTTGGATCAGACCGTTGTAGAAAATGTGGTTTCTGAATCGATTGACGAAACTTCACAACTCATCGCGGAGGAAATTGCTCGTCACAATAAGGAGATGGCTCTTCGTAAGCAACTTTACGAGCTGGTAATGAAACATCAGAAAGAAATCGAACAAATGGAAAAAAGGTATCAGCAGCTTAAGCCCTCCTACTGCGGGAGTCAAGCCACCTGCGTTGATGCTTTCGAGCATTACCCCCGAACAACGTTTAGCCAGAAAATCTGTGAGTACCAGCTTGCCGAAGTTTAGCGGTAAGGCTGAAGAATGGCCGCTATTAGTAAATTCTGTCACGGAGTTTGTACAAATTCTTTGCGGTGCGAAGTAAATGGTTGCGGAAAAAAGCATCACACCTTGGTGCATCGGACAGAAAAACACGTTCAGCTTCAGAGAGCAGATTCTAGCGAAAACACGCTGCGATCACAAGTGGCGATTTATCGGACGATACCTGTAACTCTTCATTCGGGCGAAAATAGCATCAACATCATAGCATTTGTTGACAAAGGTTCTTCAGCTACCCTAATAGATGAGAGCGTTGCTGACCAACTGAAAGCGGATGGACCGAACGAGCCGTTGCGGATTACGTGGACCGGAAATATCAGTCGTTTAGATGATCGATCCAGGAAGTTGGATCTTTTAATCTCAAGTCAAGGATCAACACAGAAGTGGAAGCTGTTCGAACCTCGTACAGTAGATGGACTAATGCTCCCGAGTCAATCCTTGAGATTAGCTGATGTCGTACAACGCTACAAACATCTGTCGAATATTCCGATAAGCGAAAATAGTCAACAAACCCCGATGATGATAATAGGGCTTCTGATGATGATAATAGGGATAAATAACATCGAGTTGTTTGCCGCTTTAGAGACTAGAGTTGGTAATCCTGGTGAACCAGTTGCGGTTAGATCCAAGATAGGTTGGACCGTTTACGGCGTAGACGACAGTGCTTCGACTCCTAACGTCATAATAAATCTACATCGTATCACTGCAATGACTAATCGAGAACTTCACGATGCTGTTGGAAATCAGTATAAGCTGGAGCAAATGAGTGTTCCTGCCTTCGAAATGCCCATTGCTCCTGATGAAAAGAGGGCAATGGAAATTCTAGAAAAAACAACTAAGAGAGTGGGTAATCGGTTTGAAACGGGGCTTCTATGGCGAGATGATGATCGAACTTTTCCAGAAAGCTACCCAACAGCAGAGAAACGCTTGCGGCAACTGGCAAAACGACTCCTGAAAAATCCGATGTTGGAGTCAAGAGTAACTGACATGATCAAGGAGTATGAGCGAAAGGGTTATGCCCATAAGATCACCGATGATGAATTATCCAGTTGCTCCAAAGAAGAGGTGTGGTATCTGCCTCTTAACGTGGTACACAATGCGAAGAAACCAGAGAAAATCCGTCTAGTATGGGACGCAGCTTCAACAGTGGCAGGAGTTTCGTTAAACTCTATGTTACTAAAAGGACCAGACATGCTGGTTCCTTTGCCGAAAGTCGTGTGTCAATTTCGCGAGCGAGCAGTCGCCTTTGGAGGCGACTTGAAAGAGATGTATCATCAATTGCGCATAAGAGACGAAGATAAACAGGCGCAGAGATTTCTATTCGGCAGCAATACAGCGGACAGACCACAGGTTTACGTTATGAACGTGGCTACGTTTGTGGCCACGTGTTCTCCCTGTTCAGCTCAATTTGTTAAAAACTTAAATGCCCTTGAATTCGTTGAGCAGTACCCAGAGGCAGTGCAAGCAATTATAGAAAAAAACTATGTCGACGACTATTATGATAGTGTTGATACAGAAGCGGAAGCCATCAAACTGGCTAAGGATGTACGACACATTCACGCACAAGGAGGATTTCATATCCGAAATTGGATGTCTAATTCAGAGACATTCCTAGATGAGGTTGGAGAGAGGAGTGAGAAAACAGCGTTGCAGTTTTCGAGCGAACTGAATACTACGTACGACCGTGTTTGTGCATCAGCTGGAGATCAACAGAAGACGTTTTTTGCTTCAGTGTGCTTTCAGATGCGGATTATCAGAAGTTCGTCATCAACGGATTTCAACCCTCGAAGCGGGTTGTGTTGAGCGTGGTGATGACATCATTCGACCCGGTGGGTCTGATTACTCCGATCACTATTCGAAGAAAAATGCTGATTCAGGATTTGTGGAGAACCGGATGTGATTGGGATTCTAAGATTGATTCAGAGTCTTTCGAAAAATGGAAGCGGTGGCTGCGGTTGGTGCAGGAGGTTGGGTCATGTCAGATCCCTCGAAGTTACTTCGGGAAAGTAACTTCAAGTAAAATCGAAGAAATACAGCTGCACATATTTTGCGATGCGAGCGAAACAGCGTTTGGCGCAGTTGCTTATTTCAGAGCAATCATCGATGGAGCAGTGAAATGTACCTTGGTAATGAGCCGTGCTAAAGTGGCTCCACTGAAACCGATGTCAATACCTCGTCTAGAACTTGAGGCGGCAATTCTAGGAGTGCGTCTATCGACAAAGGTGCTGGAGAGTCATTCTTTGAACATCTCTCGTACATACTACTGAACCGATGCAAAGGTAGTTTTATCTTGGATACGCTCGGATCAAAGACGCTATAAGCAATTCGTTGGATTACGTGTGGGTGAAATTCTGCATACATCGAGCGTCGAGGATTGGAACTGGGTTCCATCAAAATCCAACCCAGCGGATCTACAGACAAAATGGGGAAATTCTCTTGACATGACACCTGACAGCCTTTGGTTAAAGGGACCTTCATTTCTCTACGATACAGATGAGGAATGGCCGCAGAAAGAGCTACCACCGATTAACACTGCTGAGGACTTAAGAGTTCATCTTTTAATCCATGACGTGAATATTTCCTGTCGATAAGATGTAAATCGATTTTCAAAATGACCAGTTTTAGTTCGCACCATGTGTTACGAACGCGAATAGAAATCATGAGCGAGCATGTCATACCCGGGCCAGGTAATCATAAAGTAAAGAAAACCACTATAGGGAATACGATTGTCGCAAGGACAGGAACGTTGTGGTCCTAAACCACCTACGCCTATCCGCTTAGATTATTAGTTTACAACTATCAACATAGTTTACAGCAAATGGCATATGCGCGCGCATCGGTAATGGAAAGATCCTAAACAAACATAATTCGACGAAGCCACATCTAATAGCGAACGCATAAACAAACCGTTAACATCCAGCACCCATCGCAAGGGCATAAGGCATGTAAATGCAAGTAAGGAATAAACAATACAGAACCTCCTTAGTGGCCTAAAATGCAACAGCCTAAAAATGCAGAAGATGCAATGCACTTGACAGGGTAAACGGAATACGCCGAACGGACGGGTGATAAAACTTATTAAAACATATGACCTTTGACAAGATAAACAAAACACATGGCTCTAACATTACAGAATAAGTTTTAGAAAGGTACAGCCTCCCCGACGATGTAAAATGTGAGAAAAAATTGTTCTATCTCACTTCGATCTTTTATCTCATTTCCACCCACAAACCTTAAGACACTCTGTTAGTATATAAGCAGGAAAAATTGTTAATAAACTTCACTTGTACTTCAAACCTTAACCTGGTATCTTCAAGTCATTGGGTTGGCAATCGAGTTCAACGAAGGTCCACATTTAGATACTTGTTCTGATTCTATTCAGAAGAAAAGGCTACTTGTCCGACCCGAACAATTTCGAGCGCCTTCACTTCCGTAGACTTTCCAGTGAAAGCAAAGGTCCACCGTTAGAAACAAACCCTGGAAAACCAGGGAAATGCCTAACGTCCGATCCGAGTTGATCTGAAAGGTCAAACGTAGACGTTCCAGTGAAAGCAAAGGTCCACCGTTAGAAACAAGCCTTGGAAAACCAGGGAAATGCCTAACGTCCGATCCGAGTTGATCTGAAAGGTCAAACGAGACTTGCGCGAGAGTTTCAAGGTAGACCAATCTTCGCGTGGTTGATCCTACCAACGGCGGATCTCGTATCCAGTTTGTTCCCGCAGCAACACCATGACATGTGTTTTTAGATTCTTTTTTAACTGCAGGAAGAAGACAGAAGGAAAATCCTTAGAAATGTTGCGAGCCACAGAAAGCCAACGGAAACTACTGATGCCTTTAAAGGTTGAGAAAAAATGGCTGCCCCTGCAACAAAATGAACATGAGAAAGCTGAAAGAGCTTTAGTAAAGATGGCGCAAGTCGACTGTTTCATTGATGAGATGAAGATATTAATGAAGAACAGAGATCGACCAACTGATCAATGGATTAGTTTTGATAAAAGCAGTGCGTTGTACAAGCTGTCTCCGATGTTAGATGAGCAGGGTATTATCCGAATGGAAGGTCGGATGGAGCGAGCGGAATTTCTTCCATTCAGTTTGAGATTCCCAATAATATTACCAAGCGAACATATGGTCACCCGACTGATAATACGTCATCATCATGAGAAGAGCGGACATGGCTACCGTGAAGCTGTGAAGAATGAGCTACGACAGCTTTACTACATCCTGAATCTCGATGCTTCAGCGCGAAAGGAAGCAACAGCCTGTGTCTGGTGTAAGGTACGTAGAAATCGCCCTAATGTACCTATGATGGCGCCGTTGCCGGTGCAACGTTTGACACCCAGTCTAAGACCCTTTAGCTTCACCGGAGTTGATTACATCGGACCTTTCGATGTGAGCATTGGACGTCGTACGGAGAAGAGATGGATAGTGCTATTCACGTGTCTGGTGGTGCGTGGAATCCATCTTGAAATCGCTCATGGGCTGACTACACAATCTTGTCTGATGGCTCTGAAGCGATTTATTCATCGACGAGGCTGGCTTGTCGAGTTCCTGTCCGACAATGGGACCAACTTCAGAGGTGCTAGCCGTGAAATCACCGAGTCGGTTGGCAACATCCAGAACGAGTGTGCGGACCAGTTTACGAACGCGCGGACGAAGTGGAGCTTCAATCCTCCGGTCACACCCCACATGGGAGGGGTGTGGGAACGATTGGTGCGATCGGTTAAAGGCGTCTTAGCAGCGATCGATGATGGAAGACGACTGACGGACGAAATTCTTCAGACGGTCATCGTAGCAGCTGAAGACATCATCAACAGTCGACCATTGGCAACGGTGACGCAAGATGGCAGTGGGCAAGAGACTTTGACACCGAATCATTTCTTGCGTGGTGTTGCAGATACTGATTAGCGTACTATTCCACAGACGAACATGAAAGAAGCTTTACGTGATTCGTATCGTAGAACTCAGCAGTTGTCTGATGTAATGTGGGACAGATGGGTGAGAGAATAACTCTTAATCAAAGATCCAAATGGTTTGGAGAAACAAAACCGCTAGAATGCGGAGATCTTGTTTTCATAGTAGATGGGAAGAATAGGAAATGCTGGGTGAGAGGTATAATAGACGAAGTAATAGTCGCAGGAGACGGAAGGATTCGTCAGGCTTGGGTAAAAACTAATAATGGAAGATTCAAGAGATCTACAAGCAATTTGGCGGTTCTGGAAGTAGAATGAAGTAACACCAGATAGGAGATAGGGACTGGGTTGCGCGCCGGGGATTGTTGGAACCTAACAAATAGCGAGGGTAAACGTCAGCAACAAAACCCCACAAGGGTAGGTTGAGTGCACTGTTGACAGGTTCTTCTCTCCTGCAAATGTAATAAAAGGAGCGAACGGAGAGGAAGCGGCCTCTTTTTGCGATAGAACGCTCATATGCGAACTATGTTAGAATTTGGAGAAATTGTTGGATTAAAAAAACTTATTAAATAAAGATCAGAAAACAGAAAAGACGGTTTTTAAGGAATAAGTGCGGCGGTGCCGCAACAAAACCCAAAACGACACAAAACCAACATCCACCATACACCAACAACCAATCCAACCGAGTATGCCCGGGATAAGGATATTCGCAAGGAGAAAATGCCTTGTAAAATTTGAAAGATTGTATAAACTCAACACTTTGTTGATAATACGGCAAACGCCGTCATCATGTAAGAAATAAATAAAAAATAAAAAAAAATAAATCGTCATAAAAATATCAGCAAAATTAATTTGAAGCGTTGCGTATCAATGCTATAACCTGAATCTGTCGATGAATTGGCGCAACTGGTCGACGATTTTAAAAGGCATGTACATGGTCTAGAAAAGCTAAACGAACCTGTCGACAATTGGGACTCTCTGCTCACTACTTTGATGTTCTTCAAACTGCACCCTTCGACCATGCTAGCATGGGAAAAGCATTCAACGAAAGCACCTAGAGATAAGTATAAGAATCTGATCGATTTCCTACAAGATCACATCGTTGTTCTCAGGTCTTCTTGGAAGTTCACACAAGACATTGAAGCGAACGCGAGAATGGTGGCCGGTAGCGAGCGGAAAATGGATGTCAGACCCAAGAACGCTCTAAATGCAGCTGCATCAAGGCACTCAACGCATGGCCTGTCACAAGCCATGCAACCTTCTTGTCCGTTAGGATGCGTAGAAACGCATAACCTTCGTAGCTGCCCAGCATTCTTGACAGAGGATATCCAACAGCGTCGAGAACTGGTGGCGAAGGAGCGGCTGTGCTACAACTGCCTCAACCACAACCACCAGGTAAGGTCATGCAAATCCACTAATCGTTGCATTACGTGCAACGCCAAACACCACAGTATGCTTCATGACAATACGCGTCCGAAAGTGTCGATGGCGGCAAATGTGGACCAAGAGATGGTGATGACCATGGCATTCGACATGAGGCACGTCGGCTACTAGATTCAGGACCCATCATTCCACATCCCGGGCAAGGTCGATATCGTCATCGGTAGTGACACATATTGGGAAATGCACACTGGTAGAAAGCGTGCATTGGGCAGAGGCAGACCATGGTTAGCAGAGCAGAGAATGGTCACAACCACGAATCAAGCTACGCTTGAAACATTGTTGCAACGCTTTTGAGAAACTGAATGAAATCTAGAGGGTCGTGCATTATCCATCGAAGAAGACCAATGCGAAAAGCATTATGCCGCTACTACAAGGCGAGGTCGATACGTTGTAGGCTTGCCCCGTAAGACCAATTCGGAATTTGGCCTAGGTTCATCAAAACAAATAGCAGACCGACGGCTCGTAGCCATGGAACGTCGACTGATGAGTAATCCTGAAATGGACGAAGAATACAAAAGATTTATGTCGAAGTATGAAAGGTTGGGACATATGCGAAAACTGACCGAACCTGTTGATGCTATCATCCTGCATTATTACATCCCTCACCATGCAGTAGTGAAAGAAACGAGTACTACCTCGAAGGTACGTGTTGTCTTCGATGCCTCCTGCAAGACAACATCTGGCTATTCATTAAACGATACACTGCTCATAGGTCCGACGATACAAGATGACCTTTTGACAATCATGCTAAGGTTCCGAAAGCACGCCATAGCCTTAGTAGCAGATGTCGAGAAGATGTATCGACAAGTTCGTCATGCTGAAAGTGATCACAAACTACTACGCATTCGTTACCGAATCACGAATTACCGACCCGATAGCAACGTACGAACTACAAACAGTGTTGCAAATGCAACGGCTAGGTTTAAAACAAATTGTAACTTATCGCCTGGAATCGTTGTCGACGGTTTGAAATAAACCAGATATTGAAATTTGGACAAAGAAAAAAACTGAAAGGCTCGAGGCACGAAACCAGCGATAAGCATAAGTGTGGTTAAGGTCATAAAATACCCAAAAGGGAACATAATGTTTCTAAACATTGCATTGGCCACCAGCGCAGGATTAGGCGAGCATGCTCGCATCCCGGAAAACTATTCATAATAATTAAATAAAAAAGCCAAGAAGAAAATCAAGATAGGCTCTCGTAGCAACGCATATATCGTACGGAGGAAATGCAGCGCGTTAACAACATGCGTGCTGCATAAGCATCCCACGCAAACAAGGTTTCAAGCAATAAAATCTCAAGTCTTTAGGACTGCGCTAGGAGATGCATAAACCGAAAGAAAATGCATTGAGCATAATTTTATTGCACCAGCACATGGGCACGGCTGGAAAGCAGTGTAACCAACAGTTTGTTTGGATAGGATCAACGCAAAGGAAATACGAACTATCCCACAAACGGCATTCACAAACACATGTAAAGTCATGTTTTGGTTCTAACCAACACCAAGAAATATTGTTAGTATTTAAGCAACGGAAATTTGTTAAATAAATTCAGATCTTAACTAGAACCCAAGGGAGAACGTCTCGACTTTCATTTGGAATTTCTTTGACCTCTTCTAGGTTTTGGTTGAAATCTCATCCGGGTCTTCTGCCCTCATCCGATATAGTTAACGTTTGGACTGTTCCACTTCTGCTGTACAGGTTCCCATACACCGTGAACACTGGCGGGAAGTTCAATGAACAATTTCTTATAATAACTCCTTTTCGGGCAGAAACCAAAAAGTCTGTTTTCGGTTGGACAAAGGACTTAGAAGGCCTCTCCTTCGCGTGGCCTGGCCCGAGTTTTACCGTCAACAATAAGGATAGGATAAATTAACATTAGAAGCATACATAGGAAGTAAATAAGGTAAGCTAGGATTAGATGGTTAAGGAATTGATATAAATACCGGTTTAGGATAAACCTAAGGTCAGATTGATTTTATCGTACTAAGGGGAAACGCTGCCCGATAAACATACTAAGGGAAAACGCTGCGCTAGTAAAACGTGAAATATAAAAGAATACAAGTGAAAAGCTAAACTGGTGACTCTTTTTAGTTTAACTTTTAATACGTAATATCACATGGCGACCGTGATCGTGAAATCCAACGACGACGCGAATCTGTGCTAAAAAGAAATTACCTTCGGTAAATATCCCCGTACGAAAACAAAAAAAATCTGATCTCCCAAAGGATGTACGCAACGAGCCACAACCCAACGATGATGGACATCCAGAAAAAAAATCTAACAGTATCGTGTGTAATTTTGTGGCTGCGTTAAAACGATATTAAAAAAAAAGCGATGTGTAGAGCAACGACCGAAGATCACATCGAAGCAGGACGTAGCGACAGCTGAGAATCGCTTGTGTGTGAAGAGCGAGAGCAAGAGATACGATCGGTACGAGAACGGCCTACCACGCCAAATAGTGAGCGATACACTATCGCAGTGAGAACCGAGGTGAAACAGACAACGTAAAAGTGCGTGTGGCAAAGAACATCAAATTAAAGCGTAGTGTGCGAATCGCTAGTATCATCAGCTGTCCACGGCAAGATACAGCAAGACGGCAAGAGAAGTAAGCAGTACTAGAATTGCAAGACGATAGTATTAGGCAGAAGTGTGCAGTATCGTTAGCATCATCGACAGTGGACGACGACGAAGTGACGAAGTGAGAATGAGAAGTGACGACGAAAAGTGTAAGCCGGCAGCATGAGAGCAGAATCTACTACGATAGCAGTTAACGTATGAGAGCGGCAAACGGAATGAGCAATACGCAATGAGAGCAGTCGGCGACAAGCGAATTCCCCCCACTCGCATTAAGGTAGGATATTATGTGAGGCGTAGAAGGTTTCATATATGTAATTGCTCAATTAATTTTTATCTCCTAATGCGATTGTACTACCAAAATTTTGTTAATATGTGCATTTAATAGTAGCACAAAATAGTCACTATCAATCATATGTTTTCAAGAATAATCACTTTGAGCCCTCCTTACGTTCTACATGCTCCTGTAAATGCTACCCAAAATTAAACAGTATTTAAAAAGATTGCAACAAATAGAAGATAAGCTAAGACCGGGACGAAGTTTCGTAGATGCTTGATTGAACATTATGGTGTTGCTGCCAATGACGCGTTTGGGAAATTGAAAACTTTAGTAGCAAAAGCAAAATCATCAGAGATTCCAGTGGAATTAGAGACTATCCACAAATCAGCAAATAATAGCTACGCCAACATTAATTCATACATACAGTTCCAACTACAGAATAAAGTACAATTTAAATTTAAAGCACTAGCTAAGATAAGCATTGCATTACGTCGTTGGCAACCAAGAAAAATGGAGGAGTTTAATATTAAAACTGCTGCGACGTTGGTCCACATATATGATGGCAATGCCGACAATCTTGACAATGAAAATTTCCTGTGATCAGCTAAATTACTGAAAAAGGTTTATCCAAAAGACACGAAGCAAATCTTGGTAGAGTTTCTTAAAACACGTTTAACAGGAAAAGCTCAATTAGGTTTAGCACCAAACATCACTGACTTTGAAACACTTATAAATGATGTACAGTCACGGTGCCAGGAGAAAATAAATCCTGACAAGGTCATAGTAGATTTAAAAGCGATCCGCCATACAGATACTAAAGGCCTATGCGAAGAAGTTGAAAAACTGAGTACAAAGTTAAAAATAATGTACCTCAACCAAAATATACCTGAGCAGGTGGCAAACGATATGGCAGTCAAACGTGGAATAGAAACACTTATCGATAAAGTTAAACTCACGGAAACAAAAATTAGAACACGAATAGAAACAATAGCAGGGTATACACTACTCAAGCCACTGAACAGGAAAATTTTTTAGAAGAAGAGCCACTGCCTACCGATGGCCAATCTTAGCTATCAACTTAAATGCTAATAACGTTATAAAAGTCAGATTAGAAATGTCTACAGATGAGTACAGCTATCTTATCGTAGACACTGGAGCAGACGTTTCTCTGTCTAAAGTAAATAAAATTAAGTTAAATCATCAAGTATTCGCACAAAATAAAATTAATCTAACTGGTATTACCACTCATTCTATAGATACTTTGGCAACTACCTATACATCTGTACACTTTGGTGAGACGGCTGTCAATCACCAATTCCATCTGATACTAAAAGATTTAGACATTGGCGCAGATGGAATATTAGGTAGAGATTTTTTCTCCAAGTATAGATGCCTTATTGACTACGAGCACTGGCTCCTTAATTTTAACCACAAGGGTGTCAGTGTCTGTCACCCTATCGAAGATAAAATAAACGATGGTTTTATATTACCAATACGAAGCGAAGTAATACGCGAAGTAAAACTACCAAATATAAAAGAAGACTCTATAGTATTTGCAGAAGAAATCAGTCCTGGAGTATTCTGTGGTAATTCAATTATAGGAAAAGAAAATCAATAGGTTAAATTCATAAACACAACTGAGCAGAATGTGTTTGTCAGTAACAAATCGTTCAAACCTCAAATCGACCCAGTAAAAAACTACAATATAATGAAGCAATCACCACCCTTCAATGAAAAATCAAGATTTCATAGTATAATAGAAAACATAGATACGAAAAAAGTTCCGCAATACATTCAAAATGACTTGAATAATCTTTTAGCAAAATATACAGATCTTTTTTGCATAAATGTAAGGCGAAATTTTTGACAGGAGTACCGCTTTGGAACCGCTGTACAAAAGTGAGCGAGAGTAGGAGAAAGAGAAGCAACGATGTGACGATGGATTATAAAACGTGGAATTTGGGTAATAAAAGGAGAAGTTGCGATCACGTAGCGGCAGCAAGACGTTCGTTGTCCAGTTGTCGTTATTTCATCATCCAGATCCGAAAACTACTCCTTTACATTTGGTGTCAGAAGTGGGATAAAAGTCCTATAGGACAGAAGATCGTATCGATTCCTATTGGATAGCAGAAGAATAGCGGTGCCTTGTGGATAACAATAGGATAGTAGTGCCTATCGGATAGTTGCGCGTATCGGTGCTTATCAGATAGTGGTGCATATCGGGAGTTATCGAACAGTGGTGCGTATCGGTGGTTATCAGACAATAGTGCGTATTGGATACGATGGATATCCCATCAAGTGTAGAAGAATTAGTGGAGCAGTTTGCTCGTACCGGCTTGGTAAAAAGGTGTGAGTCCTTGGGACTAGGCACAAGCGGCACGAAGGAAGAGCTAGCAGGCAGGATAATAGAGCATAGTGAAGGGGCAGGTCAAGACACCACTGGGATGTGCGATTATTTGGATGCGATAGCAGGATCCAGCATGACGGCGCATGAGAACGTAGATCGTGAGGCCCGGGGCGTGTCCATCTCCTTCAAAGATGTGCAGGACTATTTGCCTACTTTTTCCGGAACGGAAGACGTGAGCGCGTGGGTTGTTGAGTTTGAAACGAGTAGCAAACTGTTCAAATGGCGCGACCTGCACAAGCTGGTCTACGCCAAGCGCGTCCTGGTAGGCGCAGCCAAGGCTTTTGTGAAAAGCATCCCAGAAGTTTGTTCGTGGGATGAACTGAAGTGTGCGCTCGTAGACGAATTTGAAGAAAAGGTGTCCAGCGCAAGTGTTCACGAATCGTTGCGTAAACGAAAGAAAAAGGCGGAAGAAACATACGCCGAGTATATTTACGCTATGTGTGAATTAGGCAAAAAGGGACATGTTGACGAAGAATCCCTATGTGAGTATGTAGTGCAGGGAATTGACGATAAACCTTCAAATAAAGCGTGTTTGATTGGTACGAAAACTGTAAAAGAGCTGAAAAGTCAAATAAAAACGTATGAAAAATTGACCGCGCTGATCCGAGAACAGCAATCGAAACGACCGGGTACTGCTATGAACCCAGAAGGAAACAAACAACAGACGCCAACTGTTAGTGTGAAATGCCGTAAATGCGGGAAAACGGGGCATTTCGCAAAAGATTGTCCGAACAAAGCAGATGGACCTGTGTGTTTTGGGTGCGGCAAGCCAGGCCACCGTGCTAGGGAGTGCAGTGAAAAATCTAATGCTTCGGGGAACGCGAACCTAATCAGTGGTGATAAAGGAGGAACGGTCACCATGAAGATCGTAGAAAAAGAGTTGATCACTCTTTTTGATACCGGAAGCCAGTATAACCTCTTGTCAGAAGGTGCTCAAAAGGCTATCGGTTGTTTGAGCGTCACACCCACCGAAATGTGGTTTAACGGATTCGGAGGGAAGCGAACCGCAGCTTTGGGCACAGTGAAATCGAAAGTGACAATCAATAACGACGATTATCCGGAAATTGAATTTTACATTGTTCCCACTTGCAGCATGAGCTATAATGCAGTGCTTGGGAGAGAGGCGTTGAAAGTGATGGACGCTACCGTAACACAACACGGGATAGAAATACGCCCCAAAAAGAGTAAGGAAGAGGAGCGTGATAGTGACGTGTTTGTGTGTGAAACGGACCAAATAACGGTTCCACCTAAATTTCGTGAAGAAATCGCTAGTGTGGTGAACCAATACGAGGAAACGCGGTGTGAAGACAATTGTCCAGAGAGTCCGGTGAAATTAACAATAGTGCCCAACGAGCGTATGATTCCTTTTCGACACTCACCAAGCCGATTGGCATACCCAGAAGAAAAAGCGGTGGACGAACAGGTGGAAGAATGGAGAGTGAAAGGAATTGTACGAAATTCATCCTCGGACTTTGCTAGTCGTGTGGTCGTAGTGAAGAAAAAGGATGGTAGCAATCGTGTGTGTGTAGATTTTAGGAAACTGAACAGTATGATTCTAAAGGATGGATTCCCGATTCCAATAATCGACGATGTTTTGCAAAAACTTCAAGGTGCGAAGTGGTTTTCGGTAATGGACCTTAAAAATGGCTTTTTCCATGTTCAAATCGAGGAATCTAGTAAAAAATACACGGCATTTGTAACCAAATCAGGGCTTTACGAATTTAATCGAGTACCTTTCGGGTTGTGTAACTCTCCGGCAGTGTTTATGCGTTTTGTGAACTTTGTTTTTCGGAACCTGATAAACGAAAATGTGATGGAAACCTACATGGATGATTTAATAGTGTTCGCGAAGATAGAGGAGGATTGTTTACGCAAAACTAAAAGAGTGTTGGAGACGGCAGCTGCACATGGGCTCGTGGTGGATTGGAAAAAATGTAAGTTCATGCAGTCCTCGGTACAGTTTTTAGGACATAACATAGAAAACGGAACGATTTCACCGAGTTCTGAGAAAATCAAGGCTGTTACTAAGTTAAGTGTGCCAAAAAACGTAAAAGCAGTCCAAGCCTTCTTTCGGCTGACGGGTTTTTTTCGGAAATTTGTGAATAACTACGCACAGATTGCGCGTCCACTCACCAATCTGTTGCGTAACGGCGTGGAGTTTAAAATGGAGAAACAAGAGTTGGATGCGTTCGAGCAACTAAAGCAGGTACTGGCAAGTGCACCGGTGTTGCGGCTGTACCAGAGAGAAGCGGAAACAGAGCTCCACACTGACGCATCGAAAGAAGGATATGGTGCGGTTTTTCTTCAACGCTACGATGGTAAGTTTCACCCTGTATTCTTCTGGAGCAAGAAGACAACGGATGCAGAGGCACGAAAACACAGTTATGTTTTGGAAGCTAAGGCGGTGTACCTTGCGATCAAGAAGTTTCGTCATTACTTACTAGGTGTTCAGTTTAAGCTGGTAACGGATTGTAGTGCGTTTAAGCAAACGCTTCAGAAACTGGAAGTTCCACGAGAAGTGTTACCGTGGGTAGTTTACTTGCAAGATTTTTCTTTTGAGACAGAACACAGATCTGGGACCAGGCCCAAACATGTTGACTGTTTAAGTCGCTATCCGCTGCGTGTAATGATCGTAGGGAGCGAAGTAACAGCGCAAATACGAGATGGGCAAAGAAAAGATGAGATGATAAAAGCGGTATGCGAAATACTTGCTAATCAACCATATGGATCATATAAGCTCAAAGGAGGTCTATTGTATCATACAGCTGAAGGAATTGATTTGATAGTAATTCCAAAAGGAATGGAAAGAGAACTAATTGTGAATGAGCATAACAATGGGCATTTTGGTGTACAGAAAACTATACACAGCCTAAAACAAAAATACTGGATACCTCATGTAGAACAGAAAACCAGACGAATTATTGATAACTGCGTGAGATGCATTATTTACAACAAAAAAGTAGGGCTCAAAGAAGGATATTTACACCCTATCGAAAAGGGAGATAGACCGTTGCAGACGTTGCACGTAGATCATGTAGGGCCAATGGATGCGACTAACAAAAGATACAAATATGTTCTAACCATAGTCGACGCATTTTCGAAATTTGTGTGGTTGTATCCCACAAAAACAACAAGTGCTGAGGAAACAGTTAAGAAATTAGAATGTTGGTCCACCATATTCGGAAATCCAGAGCGAATAGTTAGTGATAGAGGGACAGCTTTCACTTCATTACTCTTTGCGGAACATATGAAAGCTAGCGGAACTGAGCATGTAGTTTGCACGACGGGTGTACCTCGCGGTAATGGACAGGCAGAACGAGTTAACAGAACAGTTCTGACAACACTTGCTAAACTCTCTGCGAAAGAACCAGCGAAGTGGTTCAAATGGGTTACGCAAGTGCAACGTGCTGTGAATGCGCATGTTAATTCGTCAACTAAGAAAACACCATTCAGGTTAATGTTTGGGGTTGAAATGCGAAACGGAAAATTGGATGAATTAACAAAAATAATTGAGGAAGAAATGTGTGAAGGTTTTGAAAAGGAAAGACAGGAAATCAGAATGGAAGCCAAAGAGGCTATAACGAAAGCTCAGCTAGATTATAAAAAGCATTTCGATAAAAGACGAAAACCAGCAACAGAGTATAATGTGGGTGATTTGGTAGCCATAAAGCGTACCCAGTTCATAGCCGGCAAGAAATTAGCAAGCGAATTCTTAGGGCCGTACGATGATGACGAATACGATACGAATACGAATACGAATGATACGAATGACAAGTGAACAGAAATGGTCGGTATAAAGTTCGGAAAGTGGCCGAGGGTGAAGGACCATCTAATACTACAACCAGTGTTGATAACATGAAGTTATGGGCATATGTGGCCACCAACCAGGAAATAGAATCATCAGATGAGGAAGATGAGGGAGAGAAAAATATGGCCTTGTAGGGGACTATAAACAAGGCGTCAGGAAAGGCCGAATGTAAGGCGAAATTTTTGACAGGAGTACCGCTTTGGAACCGCTGTACAAAAGTGAGCGAGAGTAGGAGAAAGAGAAGCAACGATGTGACGATGGATTATAAAACGTGGAATTTGGGTAATAAAAGGAGAAGTTGCGATCACGTAGCGGCAGCAAGACGTTCGTTGTCCAGTTGTCGTTATTTCATCATCCAGATCCGAAAACTACTCCTTTACATAAATGATGATAAAATCTCCACTAATAACTTTTAAAAGCAATCCATACAGATAAAAGATAACATACCATGTTATATTTCGAATTACAAACAAATTCACGCTCAAGCTAATGAAATAACGCATCAGGTCGACAAAATGTTAAGAGACGATATTATTAAATATTCGGTCTCATCCTATAATTCTCCGATATTACTAGTTCCAAAAAAATCAGAAGCAGAGAAAAAATGGAGACTTGTCGTAGACAAAATCACATACCCCTTGATAAAGAATCGAGAAAATATACTGCGTTTTCCACCGCTTCAGGCCACTACCAATTTAAAAGGTTGCCGTTCGGACTAAATGTGAGCCCCAACAGTTTTCAGCGAATGATAACAATAGCGATGGCAGGATTAACCCGAGAGAGTGCTTTTGTTTACATCGACGATATCATCATTACAGGATGTTCTATTAGGCATCACCTTGAAAACCTAAAAAGAGTGTTTGATCGACTACGTCAGTACAACCTTAAATTAAACCCTCAAAAATGTAAATTTTTCCAAACAGAAGTTACTTACATTGGTCACAAAATTACAGACAAGGGCATTTACCCGGACGAATCTAAATTCGATGTAATCAAAAACTATCCTAAACCATGTAACACAGACGAAGTTAGAAGATTTGTTGCCTTCTGCAATTATTATCGCAAATTCATCCGTAACTTTGCAGCAATTGCAAAACCTTTAAACGAATTACTTAAGAAAGGGAAATTATTTAATTGGTCATACGAATGTCAGAACGCTTTTGATGCTTTGCGCAACAATCTTTTGTCACCAATGATTCTTAAATAACCTGATTTTTCAAAAGCTTTTTGTTGTGATCCAACCTGACCGAGCTGATTATACCAGTTGCTCGTCGTTGACAGTCAAGCTGTCAACGTGTCGATGTGTAGGTGAAGGATCAGCTCGGCAGGTCAACGGTCCCAGGGCACGAGTAGAAGGAGAGCAATGGCGCAATTTCAAGAGAGCTGTGCTATCGGTCGGTGCGCGCTCGTCCTGTTGAGTTCCTATCTGTTTTACGTTTAAATATAGTTAAGTTCGTAAATCCATGCGTACACAGTTTTTCTTTCATTGGCTTGATCACAAGATATCACGAACATTACACGAAAACATAAAAGTGGCGACGAGGATGGGATCCACCTAAACTATTTTTTTTTTGTGATAAAGTTTTACTGTGCGTTTGTGCCTATGACAAAATTTTAATCCTGTGATAGTTTCGTGTGTTAGTTAAAAATTCCGCCGCCACCGACCAAAAAGCGAAAGATGAGCACCAACGAGAACGGTGCATCTGACGCGAGCGAAGAGGAAGCACGGAGATCATCACTGATCCGCTCCAGCGCCTTTGGCCCTTCTCATCTCTTCGCCCCTCCGCAGAGCGTACCGTCGGCGTCATCGCAGCATCCCGGGATGCCGTCTTTTCAGCAAGCGGGATCATCAGCGCAGAATCCTGAAAACGCTGCGCTTTACCAAATGTTGCAGTTAATGCAACAACAGATGTCCCAGCAGCAGCAAATGATGGCGCAAATGATGCAAATGCATTCGCCCCATCGTAATCCGGAATCCCAGCATCAACAGCAGTCGCTTAGCCAGCAGCAGCCCGAGCTTATCATGGAAGCTTTGGCGCGCAGCCTAACAGAGTTTCGGTACGAGGCCGAATCCAACGTAACGTTCGAAGCATGGTTTGCTCGTTACGAGGATTTATTTCAGCAGGACGCCTCCCGACTCGACGATGCGGCGAAAGTTCGCCTGCTACTAAGGAAGCTGGGAACGATGGAACACTCTCGCTATTCCAACTACATCCTGCCCCGTCTTCCGCGCGACGTGTCATTCGAGGAAACAGTGTGCATCCTGAAGTTGTTGTTCGGAGCCGCCGAATCAATCGTCAGCAAGCGATACCAGTGCATGCAGCTAGTAAAAACGCGCTCGGAAGATATTCTTGCGTTCATTTGCCGCGTGAACCGTTCATGCGTCGATTTCCAGTTTTCATCGATGAACGAGGATCAGTTCAAGTGTTTAATATTAGTATGTGGGCTGAAGGATGAAACGGATGCAGAAATCCGCACAAGGCTTCTCGCGCGAGTGGAAGAGCGTAATGACGTCACGCTAGATGAACTAGCAGCTGAGTGCCGGCGTATAAGACATTTGAAAGGATGATTGGTGCAAAGTCGAGTGAACAAGTGCTAGCTGTCCATGGAAAAAGCACACACGTGAAACCTCCACACCATCACAAAGCCACTGTGCAGCAGCAAAAGCCACCGCAACGAAAGCCGAATGAACCAACGGTGGTGGCCAAACCATCTAGGCCCTGTTGGTTATGCGGTGACCTTCATTGGGTGAGAGACTGCTCCAACGGTTCTCACAAGTGCAAAGATTGCGGAAAATTTGGTCATCGTGACGGTTACTGCGACGCGTCGAGGCGCAGAAGAAGACACGGAATCTTCAGAAAACGCGATTCGGTGGCTGCACGTGTCGTGATGGTTAACGTATGCAAGGTAAATGAACGGCGAAAGTTCATTTCTATACGGATTTTTGGGAGAGACGTGCGTCTGCAGCTGGACACAGCATCCGACATAACTGTCATCAGTCATGCGTTATGGCAGTATTTGGGTCAGCCGTCATTGAGTGCATCAAGTGTCTGCGCGAAGACCGCATCTGGTGATATACTACAGCTCGATGGAGAATTTGAAGCGGAAATCACGCTCGCCAACAAAAAGCTGAACGCTACGGTCCGGGTTGCTTCAGCTGATTTGAAGCTTTTCGGCGCGGATATGATTGAACTTTTCGATCTCGGTTCCATTCCCATGGACGCGTTCTGCAGTGTGATAGGTTCCGAACCCTTTGTGAAAAATCTTGAAGCCAAATTTCCCACGGTGTTCAACGGTGCTGGACTATGTACCAAAACGCGGCTTAAACTGCAGCTGAAGGAAGGCGTCCGACCAGTGTTTTGCCCTAAGCGACCAGTCGCTTATGCTATGTTGAGTACGGTCAACGAGGAGCTTGATAGATTGGAGCGCATGAACTTCATCACCCCTATTGAATACTCAGAATGGGCAGCGCCTATTGTAGTTGTGCGAAAGGCCTATGGTAAAATTCGAATCTGCGGGGATTATTCGACAGGCCTGAATTCCGCACTCCAGGCGCATGAGTACCCACTCCCATTACCGGATGACATTTTCGCTAAGTTGGCGCACTGCAATTGGTTTAGCAAAATTGACCTTTCTGACGCTTTCTTACAGGTCGAGATCGACGAGCCGTATCGACCGTTGTTAACCATAAACACGCACCGCAGCCTGTATCACAATAACCGCCTGCCTCCCGGCATAAAAGTAGCTCCAGCCGCGTTTCAACAAATAATGGATGCAATGCTTTCAGGCTTGCAAGGAACCTCGGGCTATATGGACGACGTCGTTGTTGGGGGTAAAAATGAAGACGAACACGATAAAAATCTGTGTAAATTGTTCCAGCGTCTTCAGGAGTATGGGTTTACTGTCCGAGCGGATAAGTGTTCGCTAAAGACGACTGAGATAAGTTACCTCGGACATGTTATAGACTGTCACGGTCTTAGGCCAAACCCTGATAAAATAGAGGCTATCAAAAGTCTGCCTCGTCCAACAGACATTAGCGGCGTACGATCCTTTCTGGGTGCAATCAATTATTACGGTAAATTTGTCCCTAGAATGCGAGAGCTGCGGTACCCGCTCGATAACTTGTTGAAGGATGAAAACAAGTTTGCTTGGAACCAGCAGTGCGAAGAAGCCTTCAAAGGATTCAAGAAAATTCTTTAATCGAATCTCCTTCTCACGCACTATGACCCAACAGCGGATATCATCGTGGCAGCCGACGCTTCATCCATCGGATTAGGTGCCACCATTTCGCATCAGGTTCCGGACGGCACAACGAAAGTAATACAGCATGCATCGCGAGCGCTAACCAAAGCTGAAGAAAAATATAGCCAGATAGACCGGGAAGGGTTAGCCATCGTTTTCGCCGTTACCAAGTTCCACAAGATGCTGTATGGTCGTCCGTTCCGCCTTCAAACCGATCACCGACCTTTGCTACATATTTTCGGTTCTAAGAAGGGCATTCCAGTGTACACAGCGAATCGACTGCAACGCTTCGCTCTAACGTTACGTACCTACCGGAGATTTTGGGAACGCTGACATTCTATCTAGACTGATCAGAAACCACGCAAGGCCCGACACCGAATACATCATCGCCAGCCTCGAACTATAGAACGACGTAAGATCTGTGGTAGTAAAAGCAATCGACTCATTTCCTCTTAATTTCAGAGACGTTGAACAACACACACAGACTGACCCCCTACTGCGTAAGGTGCGCGAATACGTTCTCGAAGGCTGGCCGCGTAATGAGTCATTCGGAACAGCGCTATCGGCGTTTTACAACCGGAAAGACTCTCTATCAACAGTAGGAAGCTGCATCCTTTTTAAACAGAGGGTGGTCATCCCCGAAAAGCTGCGACCTCGATGCCTAGACCAACTCCACACAGGGCATCCGGGAATCCAGCGTATGAAAGCGATAGCACGCAGCTACATTTATTGGTCTTCGTTAGATGTGGATATAGCCGCCCGCGTAGCCAGCTGTGCACCCTGTATGGCAGCTGCTAAATCACCTCCCATCGCCGAGCCACAGTCTTGGCCGAAACCGTCGAAACCATGGGAGCGAGTCCATATAGACTACGCCGGGCCAATAGAAGGCCACTACTACCTGATCGCCGTTGACGCACTCTCTAAGTGGCCCGAAATCGTTAAATCGTCAACTTCAACGGCGATGGCTACCGTTTCAATTCTACGGAATATGTTTGCGCGTTTCGGTATGCCACTGAAGCTAGTCAGCGATAACGGGGCGCAATTCACCAGCGAAGCTTTCAGCGATTTTTGTGTCTACAATGGCATCGAGCACGTAACCACGGCACCGTTTCATCCGCAGTCTAACGGGCAGGCCGAACGATTCGTGGATACCTTCAAGCGCGCTCTACGAAAAAGCAGAACGGACAATGTAACACTCGAGGAAGCTCATGAAACCTTCCTTTTATCATATCGCTCGACACCGCATAAAGTTTCCACAACGAATCTAAACTCGTTGGGAAAGAGCCAAGACAGGAGGATTTACCGTCCGACTTGGCGAGAACAGTCAAACGCTAGTTCTTGTTGAGTTCTGGTTTGAAAGTCGCTTTATTAAAGAATTATTCTAGCTTATATACTAATTTTCTGCTGACCGATCGTGGTCAGCAGTTTTATACAATTTTCAGTTTTGCTTAACTTAATGCTGACCGATCGCGGTCAGCAGTTTTATACACTTTTCAGTTTTGCTTAACTTAATGCTGACCGAATCGCGGTCAGCATTTTTATCCTGCTCGATATCGTTTGTTTTTTAAAGTTGTCTTGCATGCATTTTGTTCCGTCGACCGGCCGTGTTGACCCAATCATGCGGTGCTGTCGTCAACATCCTGACCCCCGTAATTCCTCGTAGAGGGGTTACTATTTTCTGACGGTTTAAATGGTGGAGGGCGTAACGCGTACCCTTTAGCTCGTATTTGTTTGATAATTAGTGCCACAGTTAATCCTAATATTAAAGTGGAGGCGCAGGCTATACCGCTTGTAATTATTATGAGGTGAAGTTGATCAGAATTCGTATCTTTGTTTTGCTCTAAGTTTGATTCCAATATTTTAACCAGTGGTTTGAAATACATTTTCGTTTCTACTGTTTCTATTTTCATAGTTGGCTGGATTTCTATGTTCTTGGTCTGTATTTTACAGTCTTGACTAAGTGTTATTACTCCAGCTTGATACGCGGGTTGTGTTAGCGTTTTGTTACAATTAAAGTATATATCGTTAGGTTGAGACGAATAGTACAGGATTTTGTTCGGCTGGGAGAGTTTTATAAATTTAGTTATTGGGGTTTTTATTGGTTTTATACCACACAAACGTCCTGTTTTTATATATCTGAACGATGACGATATACAATCCAAATCCCTCCTAACTATTAAATCGGAGGCTACGTGGTGAGTGCTATTATATCGCGCAATGTCTGTTGGGTATATGTAGTGTATATCGTTTATAGCTATTACGTTTTTATCTAAGTCCAGAGTTGTAAGGTTCTTTAGGTTTGGTATGATGCTGATTCCATCTTCGAATCTCTCTTGCGAGACGATGACGTTCACGATACGCACTATTATTTCCCCTTCGCAAATCTCTTTGTTCGTAATTTGAGGGTGGTCTAGAATTATAAGTCCGTTGGGTAACCTTGATTGAATCTTCTCGGTTATTTTGTTTGATTCAAATATACTAAGGGGGTGAATTTCTAACTCGAGATATTTTGTGGTAATGTGTTGTACTATGCTTTCAGCTAGCATTATTGTTTCTGTGACATGTTTTATAAGTACATTTTTTTTTGTTTTCGTTGAAGCTGTTGTTTATACTCGTTATGCCTTCATGCATGTGATCTATTTTCATATATAGCTCGCTTCTAAGCATATCACCTTGTTTGATTTTATTCGTCATTTCTTCTGATATATGTCTTAGTTTCTGGTCTTCAGAGGCTCTGAAGACGGCTAACTGCTCGTCAATGTCGTCCTCTCCAAAAAGAATACCTTTCAAAAATCCGAATATACCGCTAGATAGTTTGGTTCGTCTTTTTACTGCAGTCTGTGATAGTTGAAGTGCGTGTTTAATGTTTTGTTGTAATGTCAATTTCATGTTTAGAAGGTTAGCGTCCATGTCGCTCAGTGCCTTGAAGGCAGTGATCACCTTCTTTTCCACCGTTAGTAAAGTCTGTGTGTCATTTTCAGGGTGTATTTTGGTGTGGAAGGCTGTTTCCCACACACCCCTTTTCAGGAGAAGCGTTCCTTCGTGGTCGAAGAATATACCAGCTTCTTCAATTTGGCGGACCGATAGATTACTTATCGGGTGTATTAGCGTAATTAGAACGAACAGATAGAGGACCATTGTAGGGTCTTATGAAATGCTTCCTCTTTTTTGCAGGAGGAGTTCTTAGGTGATCAGCTGATTGTTTAATGTAGCTGTTAACCGGTCTTTTTACTCCCCACGAAGGTACGCTTGTATTTTTCTCGTTCCCTTTTACTTCTAGCACCGCTAAATTGATAACAGGGCGTTTATATTCGCCGTTTTCAACCTTAATCTTTGCTGATCTGACTTGTCCGTCTTTGGCGGGATAGACTTCTACTACACGTCCCTTTAACCACCTGCCTACGCGTTGTTCGTCAGGGAAGACTACTATGTCATCTGGTTGTATTGGGTTAGAGCGTGCTATCCATTTCTCCCTTTTCGCTAGTGTTGGGAGGTACTCCTTCAACCAACGTTCCCAATATTTTTGAGTGATAATTTGTGCCTTCTTCCAGTTGTTTCTGCTAGCTTCAGCTGCTGAAATCCCGGATGGTGTGGGTTCGGCCTCTCCGGAACACCCTATCAAGAAGTGAAACGGTGTAAGAGGTTCATCGTCTTCAGTTTCGAGAGGGATGTGGGTTAGAGGTCTGTTATTGAGGATAAACTCAATCTCGATAAAGGCTGATCTTAGTACTTCTTCCGGCATACTATCATTGTTTGGCAGCAGGCTCTTGACCTCTCTAACCATTCTCTCCCATACACCTCCAAAGTGAGGCGCAGCCGGGGGATTAAAATGCCATTGGATACCGTCGGTTGCACATCTTTCGATTATTTCCGTTATTTGCCTGTTTGCCCCAACAAAGTTGGTACCATTGTCACTGTACATGTGACAAACCTTTCCTCGCCTATGCTGCATATTTTTTAAGCACATTATGAAGCAATTTGCGGTCAAGTCTTTAGCGATTTCTAAATGTATAGCACGTGTCGTCATGCATGTGAATATCGCTCCCCATCGTTTTTCTATTCTTCTTCCGATTGTCACTTGCATGGGTCCAAAGTAGTCTACACCTGTATGGGTGAAGGGTTTTTTGAACACAGCGGCTCGGCTTTCGGGAAGCGGAGCCATCATTGGGGCAATGGGGCGCGCGCGTTCGTTTTTGCAGTGTTGGCATTTGCTGATCACGTTTCTTACCATGGCACGGAGGTCGATTACCCAGTACCTTTGTCGAATCGCTGCAATAACTGCTTCTGTTTTTTTGTGCTTGTAGCGCTCATGATATTGGCTTATGATTAATGCTGTCACATGATGCTTCTTAGGCAGAATTATGGGCTGTTTTACTTCATCATTAAGGTAACTAATATTCGCTAATCGTCCGTTTGCTCGTAACAGTCCATCAATTTTTTGCGGGTTCAAGGATTTTATAGAGCTATTTTTTGGTATTTGACCATTCAACGATAGTTGTAAGAGATCATCTCCGTACATCTCCCATTGAGCCTTTTGTAGTAGAAGCTTCTCTGCTTCGTCAAGATCAGTTTTTTTGTATAATAGGTACAAATTTGGTTCCTCGGACTTTGCTTTTTAATAAATCAATGAACTTTAGACTGATTGCAAGTGCTCTTTTTAGTCTATTCCAATTAGAGCACCATTCGGTTCTTATAAATTCGAATGATTGTCTTTCAACAGTTTTGATAGTGTAGCTTGGACGTATTTCTTCTTGTGTGACAATTGGCGTTGGGTCTTTACTCTCAATGTGTTCTTGTTTTAAGAATTCTGGCCCATTCAGCCAAATAGATTTCTTTGTTGTGACTTTAGTAGCTTCATCTGCAGGGTTTTTATCGGAAGGGACCCATTTCCATTGATGAGCGCTGGTGCAATCTAGAATTTCTCCAATGCGCACAGCCACAAACTGTTTATATTTTTGTGGGTCGGCGTTAATCCATCCTAAGACGGTTTTGGAGTCTGTCCAAAAGTAATCTTTTTCAGTTTTGATTCTCATCTCCTTTTTGACAGTTTCAGCGAGCCTAGCTCCGAGAACTGCTGCTTGCAGCTCCAACCTTGGAATTGAAAGTGGCTTTATTGGTGCCACTCTGGTTTTTGCTGCTATTATATTTACGTCTATACCTGTTTTGCTCAAGGTTCTCAAATATACTACCGCTGCGAACGCCTTCTCCGAGGCGTCAACGAAAGTATGCATTTCAGTTTTTTGAACATCGTTAGATTTCGAATAACATCTTGGAATTTGTATGCCCTCCAATTCCTTTATTCTTCCCATCCATTGGAGCCATTGTATCATTCTGGTACTGGGCTGTCCCAATCCAGTTCTGTTTTCCAAATTTCTTGAATAATTACCTTTGCTTGTATGGTAAAGTTTGAAGCTAGGCCTAAGGGATCGTATATCTTCATCACAAAGGCAAGCATCTCCCTTTTGGATAGGTTGATGCAAGGGATGTCTTTGATTTTATACCTCAATACATCGCTCGTTTTGTCCCAGTATTGTCCCAGAATTTTTTCAAAATTCGTCTCCTTATTTGAGATCTGGAGTAACTCTTGTTGTGAAGACCTGTTTTCCGGAATATTTTTTATTACCTCGTGACAATTGGAAACGAAATTTCTTATAAAGAAATGCGCGTTGTCATGTATGAGGCATACTTCGTTGATGGTTTGGATTGCATCATTAATAGTACGAAAACTATCAAGATAATCGTCAACGTAGTGATTTTTTAAAATTGCTTCCACTGCTCTAGGGTACTTATCCTTATATTTCAAGACGTTTTGATTCTTAACAAATTGGGCACATGCCGGGGAGCATGTTGCTCCAAAGGTCATTACATTCATTGTATAAACTTGAGGTTCATCGCACGGGTTGTCTCTGAATAAGAATCTTTGAGCAACCTGGTCTTCCTCGCGGATCCGTATCTGATGAAACATTTCCTTAATATCTCCAGAACATGCAATAGGGAATTCGCGAAAACGTATTAATACTCCAAAGATAGAGGTAGTGGTGTCTGGTCCGGATAGAAGGGTAGAGTTTAATGAAACTCCTTCATTTTTTGCGGCTGCATCAAAAACTAGCCTAGGTTTTGGAATGGGTTTGTTAAGGTTGACGACTACAAAGTGTGGAATGTAGTTAATCTTAGAGCTTGTTTCTAGAAGTTCAAACGGTGTTAATTTGCGAGCGTAATCTTTCTGAATGTAATCGGCTATTTGTTTTTTATACCATGCTTTCATTTCATCATTATTTTTCACTTTGCGTTCTTGACTTTCGAGCCGTTTTAACGCCTGTGCGTAGCTATTTGGAAGAGATACATCGGAGTCTTTCCACAATAGACCAATTTCGTATTGTCCTCTTTTATACTTTAAGGTGCTGCTCATTATTCTGAGAGCCCTTTCATCATCCTTTGACTTTGGTAAGGATTTAGTTTCTCTAACACCAAATTCCTCCGTTGAGAAAAATCCTTTCATAAGTTCTCTCAGCGATCTCTTCTTCTTCTTTCTTTTCTTGCACGGTGAACAAGTGATGTCGCCCTGTTGTATCTCCATGATTGCATTTTCCAAAAATGACCCATCCAATGCGTGTTTTATGCGCCACTGGTTCATCGGGTGTTCCTGCTTTTGACTCAATAGCTTGAGTATAATATGCATGTGGGAGGCCTAGCAGGACGGCGGGTTTAGCGTTTTCATAGCCTGCTATGTTCACCGCCTTTAAGTGAGAAAATTTTCTCTTAAGAGCACTAACGTTCATGCTCTGTGTTGGGAGATCAAGTTCATGCACAGTTCTAATGTTTTTGATGCAGAGCATCCTACCATTAGGTCCTCTTAATTTGAGCGCCACTGACATGCTTTCAGCTTCCACTTGGTGGCAGCCATTCGTCCAGGAAAGCGTTAGAGGTTTTCTTGGTCCGTAGACGTTTAGTTTACGCCTCAAGTCCTCTGTCATGAGACTAGTGGAGGAACCAGGATCAATTAGCGCGTACGTCTTGATAGAAGTATCCCCACTATAAACGGTTATTGGGAGAACTTGGAACAGATATTGTTCGGAATTTTGATGAAAGTTTAAACGCCCCCTTGAAGATTCGCCAATCTCGTTGGTTCTCTCCTCATGTAATATGACGTGGTGCCGTCGGCCACAACCGTCAACTGTGCATTGTGGATTTGACCGACAGTTGATGGCTGTATGGTTGGTGAACTTGCAACAGTTAGTACACACATTCTTTCCCTTCAAAACTTTCCATCGCTCATTTACAGGAGCATTTTTTAGTTTATAGCAAGACGTCGTTTCGTGCGGACGACTGCAAATTAGGCAACCCTTGGAATTTTGGCGACTAGTTGAAAAATGAGCATTTAATCTTGTCGATTTTTCCTTTTGCCCTTCCATTGCGACGAGCGTAATTGCTACGTCTTCTGTTGGTTTTAGCCATTTGGCAAAATCTGCCAAATTTTTAACCTTGCCACCTTCTTCGTTGAGGGACTCTCGAAGCCACCGAGTTTTAAGTTCAGGAGAAAGCTTCGAGATTAAATCCGTAAGAAGCCTCTGATCCATCAAGTACTCCTTTTGGTTTAACATTGTCATGTTCTCAACCATATTGTTAAGCGCATTACAAAGTTCTATTACCGTGGCTGGGTTTTCTAAAGATACCCCTTTAACTGCCATGAGGTCTTTCAATAGAGCGTTAAAGATACTAAGTGGATTGCCGTATAATCTACCCAATCTTTCTAAGATGGCATCCACGTTATTTGGGTTCAGCATAAGTCCGCTAACGGACTTCAATGCTTCGCCCTTAAGGTGTGTTTGGAGCCGGGTGAGATTTTCCAAGTTGGTTAATTTTTCGGTTCGAGTAGTTTCTTCGAACAGCAGTTTAAATCCGGGCCATGTTCGATAGTTACCATAAAATTCCGGTAGTTTTAGAATTTTACGCTTGCCTAGATTTTCCACCTTCACTGTTAATGTCTGTAAGTCGTTTTGTAAAGAGTCGGTTTGATTATGAATTTCTTCATTTCTTAGGATGTCTTCTAGTCTTTCTATTTCCCTTTCACACCTTTCCTTTTCTTCCTTGGATCTTTTTTCCGCTTCAAATTTTTCTTTTAGGAGCTTCTCTGCCTGCATTAATGCCTCCCTACTACCCTTGCATTCCTCAGCTATAGCGAGGCATTTTGGACACATATTTTTTTACGGGCCCTTCCATTTTCAGGCATTTGAGATGTAACCATCGGTCACATTCAATACAGTTAACCTGCGTGTCCCACTCATCGGGGTTCTTGCATAGCTTGCAATTCCCCTTTGGGTTACTTTTGAATATGATATCCATACTACTCACTTTGCTGGTACTGGTGGATATGATGACTTGCGCGGTCGTTGGCGGATGGACAGAGCTGTGTCGTCGTTGTTTCCCCTGCTCCTGCTCGTTCTGCTCGAGGTCGTCTTCGGATGTTCCTCACCAAATCGTCAGATCCCCTTCCTTCTGGTCGCCTTCAGATCCGCTGCGTCGGTAATTCTGCCGTCGCACTTCTTTCGCTGGATAGTCGGGTCTTCTCAGGGCAGTGACTGTCAGGCAATGGAGTTGCCTGCCGATGAACACACTTCAGCAAGCCGGACGCGTTCTGCACCAATAACTAGCAGAGTACACGTGTCGCTCAATCACTCGCGCTCTTTATCAGAACCTTAGTTCTTCTAGTTCGCACTTTTTTCGCAAAAAAACACGTTTATGTTCGTGGTTTCTCGGGACGCCGGAGACGGCTTAGCTTGGGGATGCACCTCGTGTATGCTCGCCCGCGGTGTAGCTGCTGTTTCAATTGGAGAACACTGCTAGTTCTTGCGGTAGCACAGCGTTAACGTTCATGAACAGCGGTCGTTAGCGTCTTATGGCCTTTTCACTACGTTCTTGCTGCGAACGTATGCCACACGCATAAATTGTTAAACTGATGACACTTTAATAATTGTTGATCTTGGTTCGATCGTAGTGTTCTAACGTCGTTCTTCGCCTTTCTGCATTTGCGCTTCACTGCACACACTCGATTTGCTTACGAGCCTGTGGTACGGCCGGAACAATATCGCGAACGTCGGCTTTACCAGCGTTTTAAACACAAGCACTATCGGTGATCGTATGTCACCCTTCTGATATTGCCGTCTCTGCACTTTGCACTTCTTAGCACAAGCACTTAGGCACCTTTCTGCACTTTCATAGGCGTTCTCACACTCGTTCACTTTTCGGTATGAGTAGTTATGCCTTTGCCGACAATTTTTAGGCAATCGCGGTTTTCCCTGTTTTTACAGGGCGTCGAGCCTTCCTCCGTTGGAGCGCCGGTAGAGTGCGTTTCTTGGTGAGGTAAGCGTCAGGTAACAACACTTCCTCTCTGGAGCCACCATAAAGTTTCCACAACGAATCTAAAATCGTTGGGAAAGAGCCAAGACAGGAGGATTTACCGTCCGACTTGGCGAGAACAGTCAAACGCTAGTTCTTGTTGAGTTCTGGTTTGAAAGTCGCTTTATTAAAGAATTATTCTAGCTTATATACTAATTTTCTGCTGACCGATCGTGGTCAGCAGTTTTATACAATTTTCAGTTTTGCTTAACTTAATGCTGACCGATCGCGGTCAGCATTTTTATCCTGCTCGATATCGTTTGTTTTTTAAAGTTGTCTTGCA